>NC_134691.1:332345377-332510377 GCF_050947455.1 Rhinoderma darwinii
ATCTCCTCCTCCTCCTCACAGCGCAGAGTGCATGTGAGGAGGAGGAGTTGATGCCATTCTGACGAATGCCATCGCTGTACACGGTGTGGCAGGGCCGGGGTGTACAGCAGGTGGAAGGGAGCGCTGCGCTGGTTCCCTTCTCCTGCTTGTTTTAAAAGCGCCCTGGCCCCGGCGACACTTTTGATGGCGCCGCTAGCAGCTGCAGCAGCTGCTGCTGCTGCTACTACTGTAGCGACGCCACTATAGCAGAGCAGGGAGGTATCTCCCCGCTCTGCTATGTGCTAGCCGCACTTTAGCTTCCTGAAGGAGCGGAATCCCCGTGTGTTCGGGGATTCCGCTCCTGGACAGAGCGCTTGATGTCTCTGTCCATATCTGGGCAGTGACATCAGGGGAAACTCCTGAAGCGGAATCCCCGAACACATGGGGATTCCCCTTCAGGAGTTGCCGCTGATGTCACTGTCCGGATCTGCCCGGCCCGGCACGGATGCATAACTTTATGCAAACCGGCCGGGCAGAATGGCCGATTTTACCGGCCGGCACTCGGGCTCGGACGCGACCCGGTCGTGTGAATCCCGCCTTAGCAAATCACCATCTACATCACGGTCTACACACGCATCAATGACAACTTTGCAGAAATAAATCAGGAGACCTGTTGTCGTCGGGATCTATGATTTGTGTTTACAGAGTTGTCATAGGGACCTTGTATGGATTCAAATAATTATCTGCATCAATGTTCACACATGCCTGGCTAGAGTGCTGTAGATTTTGATGGTTATTTGGATCTGCAGATCTCGATTTTATGCATACTGGGGTAGATGTATGAAAACAGGTGCGAAGTAAAAGTGGCGTGGTCGACCATGGCAGCCAATCGGGTCGCTGATTCCATTTTCCAATAGGCCTCTGATAAATTATAGGTGTAATCTGATTGGTTGCCTTAGGTAACGATTCCACTTTTCATTTGCAGCAGTTTTGATACAAATCCCCCTATGTATCTAGAAATCTTGTATCACGGCACAGACCTTGATCTTTCAAGACTTCCGAATCCTTCTCATCCTTTTGTCTTATGAAATGACTATAGTGATCGTAGCCTTTACGGAGTTGTCATGATTTAGAATTATTTTTTTTTTTTTTACAGGGTGCTAAGGCGTGCTTTCTCCGTGATATCCCCTTTTCAGCCATCTACTTCCCCTGCTATGCACATATGAAAAAGGCTTTTGCAGGAGAAGACGGCAGAGTCAGCCCGGGGTATCTCTTGTTGGCTGGAGCCATCGCCGGTAAGTGAACGGGTTTGTACTTGTGCTTATTGAATTTTTTTATTTTTTTTTTTATTTTTTGTTGTTGTTTTACAACAGTAACACAGCACACTAATACCAAACCACGCTAATGCCCACCCGAAACGCATCTCCTGAGCAGATGGAAGAAATTAGGATTTTATATTGTTTATTATATATCCCAATAGTCATATTTGCATTTATCAAGGGGCGTAGGTTCTTCTTCCGAGCTTCCCAAATGCAAAACCATTCAATTTATTTTTAGATCTTTTAACACCCGGCTTCCAGGCCAAGAACTTTTAAAACCATAGCGGCCCATCGTTAACATACGTGATGTTTTCCAGTGTGATCATCTTCAAAGAGGCTCTGTCACCACATTATAAGTGCCCTGTCTTCTACATAATGTGATGGGCGCTGTAATGTAGATCACAGCAGTGTTTTTTATTTAGAAAGTTATGACCTATTTTTGCTTTATGCTAATGAGTTTCTTAATGGACAACTGGGCATGTATTACTTTTTGACCAAGTGGGCGTTGTGGAGAGAAGTGTATGACGCTGACCAATCAGCGTCATACACTTCTCTCCATTCATTTACACAGCATATAGTGATCTTACTAGATCACTATGTGCAGTCACATACACACACATTAACGTTACTGAAGTGTCCTGACAGTGAATAGACATCACCTCCAGCCAGGGCAGGATGTCAATTCACAATCCCGACACTTCGGTAACGTTTGTGTGGTTGATTTACAGCACAGCAAGCGTAATCTCGCTGTAAACTGTCATTTACAGCATAATCTCGCGAGATTACGCTTGTGGTGCTGTAAATCCCACACAAACGTTTCCGAAGTGTCGGGATTGTGAATAGACATCCCGTCCTAGCTGGAGGTGATGTCTATTTACTCTCAAGACGCTTCAGTAATGTTAATGTGTGAGTATGTGACTGCACATAGTGATCTACTAAAAATCACTATGTGCTGTGTAAATAAATGGAGAGAAGTGTATGACGCTGATTGGTCAGCGTCATACACTTCTCTGTACAACGCCCACTTGGTCATATAGTAAAACACGCCCAGTTGTCCATTGAGAAACTCATTAGCATAAAGCTAAAATAGGTCATAACTCCGTCAAAAATGATCGTTTTTCTAAATAAAAAAACTGCTGTGATCTACATTACAGCGCCGATCACATCATGTACAATATAGGCCACTTATAATGTGGTGACAGAGCCGCTTTAAATTGCGCCTTTTTTATGCTCATGTAAATCCTACTTACTAATACTTCGTCCCACATAGGACATGGTGAGACAGGTATATAAGTTACTCATATCGTCCACGTGGCTGTGGTTTAAGCTCTAGTACCTGAGTATTTGTCATACCCATAGCTGTGACCGTTCGTGTTTCTTTGTCGTCCAGTCTGTAGGATAGACCCCTGAAAAGAAACAAATGGCAAGTACATCCGTGATCTATATAGGGGAAAGTGCAAGGTAGACCTAATATTTGTCTGCCCTGCATCCTGTGTTGTCGTTATAACATTACAGGCTTCCTCAGCCAATGAAGAATTTAAGATGAACTTGCTGTTACAAAAAAAACAACTAGATCAGTGACTCCTGTGGCAGCTGTAGATGTTTATTAGATGTAGTTCAGCAAGGAGTATTGTATGTCACGTCACAGCCTTCCGTCGGAGAAATACGCCTTGAATGTTTCCCGACATAGACCTCCTAAAGAAGGCTTCAGGCTTGTGCCACTGTATAGGCATACACTTCAACAAGAGAAAACTCCACGGCACTTACCATTCAGCAAAACTGTTCATTATTACAAATTACGGTCACAGGATATAGAAAGCAATCTGCATACGGCTTTTTCGCTTTCTGCCGTGCTTTGTCAAGGCATACAGTGCCATATGCGTTACCCGTAGGGTCCCATTGTAAGGAAATGTCTACTGAGCGATATATGTTGTTTAACAAAAAAAAAGTAAAATAAATAAATAATGGAATTGCATAGTAGTCTATTTTATCCAGTAAAGTATGCCAACGTATGCCCAAAAGGAGAAACTTTTGGTATATGTCAGGTCACGAAGCCTTAAGGATACACTGAACGTAGTGTTTAAACCCAGCCTAACCTGTGTTCTTTTTTGTTTGTTTCAATGTCTGCCGAGTGGACAGGTTCTTCCTTGTGGACTCTAATTCTGTCCTCGGTGGTCTGAGCCAATCCGATGTCTCCTCTCTTCAGCTCCCCCTCCCCTCTCACAGCATGCACTCACAGAGAAAGCAAGAGAAGCTGCCGCTGCATCGCCTGCCTTCCTGTCTATTAGTTTACAGTAGATGGATTTTTTGGGGGGGGCTGAGGAGGCTTTTGAATGTTTACATAGAGCCTGCAGACAGGGAAATGGCTTCTACATGCTGCTGAAAGATGAGGAAGTCACTACTTTACCCCCAGATTTATTACAAGGTTTCATATATTCACTACGGATTTGTGCTAGAAACACGGAGTACTGTCGAGCTTTGGTTTTTGTTTTGTTTTTTTACTTTATTTTTTAAGTAAGGTGATCAAATACTTCCACAGGAGCGTATCCTCATCATATGTTACTACTGTGCGGTCTCGGCAAGTCTGCTCTACCACCCCTGTACTTCTATGTTTTCGTAATCATAACTTTCCCCACAACAAGCCGATCTGGAAGTCTCTTTAGGCTCCAGGAAATAAAAATGAAACCCTCTACGTCCTCCGTGACTGTCAATTTTATCACACGAGGTACATTTTACCCATTGCTGGCTGACTTGTATGTACTGCTATCGGCATTATATGTACACTGTACTGGGTGGTCTACAGCATTCTTTACATATTTTGAGAAGTTTTATTGGAGCAACACAAAATATGCTTTTGAGTTTACGTGGTTATCTTCTCTAGATCTCAACACTGATAAATGTAGTGATGGGGGTTTTATCAGAATACAGGAAGGTACGGTGGACGGATGTAGGGCTGCTAGTGGATTTTCCGTGTAAGTATTTGTTGGTATATGGAATTATTTTTATAAAGAAACTCCACCAGTCCTAAGAGTTCTGTGGGCCATTCCAACCAATTTTGCCCCCATTAAGTCTATTTTGACCCCGATTTTACTGATGAACGCCACAGACTTAGTTTTTTAGAGTGTGGCACAAAATCACGTAGCATCACTTTGGCAGCTTTTTTGGTGAAATGAGTAGTGACTTTTTTAGTGGTCTTCCGATCTCCCCATTTACCTTCGCCTCTGCCTTCAACTTCCCGATTCACTCCTCTTTGGTGGGCGTGACTCATCGTTTTGATAAACCGTTGGCATCTACGTGTGGTCGGCAGCTTTATTCATTGGCTCCAGGTCTCCTTCTGCGCATGCCCTGGAGCCTTCCATGCACTTCTACGGAGTGGCAGAGAGGTGGCCTGGATCTAAATCACATGCAGGAGGTACGCTCCCGAGATCCCAGCCATCCTATACATTAGAGAAAACAGACCCATCGCTGCAGGACCACAGGAGGGACCCTAACCTCATACAATGAGCAATAAACAAAAAGGGTGACCCAGGGAGGAGATGAAAAAATTTCAGGAGATGGGTGCACTTTCTAAAAATAAAGATATTTAGTAGAAATCCTATCTAGTTTAGCGATCATATTAGACTTTATGAATGAGATGGGGCGATCACTTTAAAGAGGCTGGCTAAACCCATGGTCATATACCCATTTAGGGAATTCTGTTTTAGAGGGGTTCCTATATTCAGGATCCTCATCTGTCGGCCAGAGTGGAGAGCAGTTACATAGACCTGTCCTGTTCTGCATTACAACCCATTAATATGAATGGACACTGTGTAATGCCTAAGTTTTCCTGTGTCGGTGCTGCAGAGAAATTTAACATTTACTACCAAGTTTCTCCCACAGATCACAGCTGATCGCTGGAGGTCTCAGCAAGTGGACACTTTGTGATCAGCTTATTGTCATGGATCCTTCTAACAAGTAGGGATTGTCCAAAGTGGAGAACCCCTTTAAAATAATTCTCCGGGACTTAAACATTGATGGCCTATCTTCAGGATTAGATCTGTGTAGGTCTGACATGGGCTCCTGCAAGTGCCGCATCCCTTTCATTGTTTACACTGGCACAGCAGCTCATCTGTATAGGCGGCTATGCCTAGTACAGTATTTCGTGACTGTACCACAGCTCAGGGACTCCATTGAATTCAGTGTAGAAGGAGATAGCAGTGGCTATGTATTTCTATGAAGCCAGGGTGACTGTGTGACTAAATGATTGCTCCATAGCTGCTAAAAATGGCCACTATAATGTAGTTATTCCGTGAATCCCGCCCTTTGAGCAAAATATAATAAGCTTTCAAAAAGTTACTTTAAGATGCATGTCTTTGCGTCTATACGGGCTGAAAATTCAAGCAAGGAAACCTTTTCTATAGGGATCAGGTCACCTATATGGAGCCCAGAAATGAAGGCATTCCATAGATTGACTTGCACTTTTTTTTCTTTTCATTTCAAAGTGGTCTTATTTGGTTTAAGCATGGGTAACCATAAACACTTCTGTTCCCAACTACTTGATCAGATACAAATGTCTTTAGACTTGTCGGCTTCCAACCTGTTTCATTGAAACAAAACAAGCCTTTAACACGGGAGCCTGCGCGCCGACGTGAAATGCAAGCGTACATCGACAAGCCAAACAATTTCTGAGATTCAGTCGTCCCCTTTGAAAGCCGCTGATGTGATTGCAGACCAAGATAATTCCTCTTTTGATGTTCAGTCACACAGGCTGCTTTTATGCTTTCATTTATGTCAGGCTCGCGATCTACAACGCTGCGAATCTACGTTGGGGTGCACCATCGCCGAACACATCTATAGATATGAAACAATACATTCAAATTCTACCGGAGGGGGAGGGGGAAGCTGCTTTTTTCCTTTTTGGCCTTTTTACTGTAATGTAATATGTGCCCCATCCCCATAACGTCAACCTGTCTGACGCAAGATTGTCGTCTGCTCTTCAAGCCTTTGAATATATGAAGCCTGAAATATAAAACAATAGAACAAACATTTATTTACGGAAACAGAATACATCTAAAATTCCTTTAATCCAGCGTCTGTCAGATTATCAGATGTTCTGGATTAACAGACGGTCAGGAGGATAGATTCAACTCCGTTGTAAGGGTAGAGAAACTTTAGGAAGAAAGACCATGGTTAAAGGGGTTGTATGGGATTGGAAAAACAGGTCTGCTTTGGAATGGCAGCGTCCAACTGCATGAACTGCAATACCAAACACAGCCCATGGATAAGGGTGGCGCTGTTTCTGGCATAAAGCCGCTATCTTTTTCTATTCTCATATTTATCAACCCTTTCAGCACAAATCTTTCAACTATAACAATGATTTTTATATGTTAGCGCAAGGTCTTGCACAACCGGGAAAATACTACAGCTAAGTTTCAGTAATGGCCATAGTTTAGTAATATCACTACTAGAGGAACAGGTTCGGGACTAAACTTTTGGATGCTTTAAAGGGTATGCACATTTTTGCAACCAACTTTTTTTTTTAAATGTATTTATATTTTTTATTGCTCTAGTGTGTCTCCATGGTTACAGACTACAAAATATCCTGTAGTCTGATCCTGCAGTCATGTGTTACACTCTCTCATATGCCTCTTTTCTGCTCTCGGTAGGGGTTGGCAACCTTCAGCGCTCCAGTTGTTGAGAAACTAAAACTCCCAGCATGCCCTGACAGCCAAAGTCTTTATTACAGCCAAAGGCTGTCAGGACATGCTGGGAATTGTAGTTTCACAACAGCTGGAGTGTCGAAGGTTGCTGGCCCCTGCTGGTAGGGTATCAAGAAAAGGGCGTAACGCATGACTTCAGGATCAGACTACACAGTTTGTTTGTAGTCTGTAACCATGGAGACACACAGGTCTGTATAGGAACTGTATAAGCGAAGATGCGCTGGAGCAATACAATTTTTTTTTTTTATTTTTTTTTTTAAATAGTATACATCATAGGAACTTTCCTCCTGTTGTAAAACACTTTTTATAAATACGTTTTAGCTGCTGACCCACCATTCCCGCACTTTATACCTCTGCAATTAATCGCTAAAAATGGCAAAACCATTGGGGGGTTGCCTGCTAATTCGGCACTGGGATATTTTTAACCTGATGCTGGATTAGTGGGGGCTCCAGATGATGGATTAATGGAGGATTATTGTGTAATTTACTAGTTTGGGGTATAAACCATGTTCATTTTAGCAATATAAGTATCATCGTTGTCGCTCACAGAAGCGCTTGTCTGGGCGTTTGTACGATATTCTGCATGAGATTGACGGGATAATTTGCAGCGTGTAAGGTTTTCTTTTGACCACATGTTACAGATGATTTTTTGATTTGACGTCGCTCTATGCCTCCTTAAATGTATACCGTCTCCTGCGTACGGCTGTATACTGCAGCTTCATCGAGTTGGGTCGAGTGTGAGGAGCCAGACCATGTTGGTTTGGCTAAAATACTCAGACTTAATAAAAAAAAAATAAAAAAAATTGCTCTTTCGCTCAGAGACTTATTTGGTTTGGATCATGCAATAAAATCCAAAAGTAACAGAATCGGTAGGGATGGCGTTATCACAACGCCCACCGGTCTGCTCCCAGGACAAATGCTGCACATTGTGGTGAAACAGAACGATATTTAAAGGGATAATCCCATTATAAACATTTATGCCCTATACACAGGATATGCCATAGGTGCGGGTCCCACATCACGTGACCCCGATGACCGCGCTCAATGGAGAGATGGCAGCACTTGTACACGCCTCTACATTAAAGTCTATGGAAGTTACAGAAAAAAAAACAAGCGCTGCTGGCTTGGCTCTTTCCATGTCCACCGTAGACTTCAATGGGAATACCTGCGCACAAGTGTGACCACCCCTCCATTGACTTCTAATGGGATCACGTGGCCCCCATTCTCCTGATGAATGAGGTTCCCAGAGGTGGGACCTGAACCTATCAAGCATTTATGGCATATTCTGTGGATGGCATAAATATTTATGATGGGTTTACCCCTTTATATAATTCTGACCAGTTATTATCAATTTCTTAAGAGTTGTGGAAGAACATTTCCACTTCAGAAAAGAACTGCAGCAGAATATAAACGTCTTCTAGTCAGACTGTGAAGCCGCACCTTTATAAGACTATATTCAGATGGATGTGTGCGAAACCGGCCGTGAAAAAAGGCTGTTTTTCACGTCCGATTCACACCCGTTCTGGACCGGTTTTCACGTTCCCTCATAGACTTGGACATGTCCTATTTTTTTCACGGGCCCTTCACATGTTAAAACAATGTGAATGTGTGTGTGTGTGTGTGTGTATATATGTGGGTGTGTGTGTGTATATATATATATGTGTGTGTGTGTGTGTGTGTATATATATATATGTGTGTGTGTGTGTGTGTGTGTGTATATATATGTGTGTGTGTGTGTGTGTGTGTGTATATATGTGGGTGTGTGTGTGTATATATATGTGGGTGTGTGTGCATATATATGTGGGTGTGTGTGTGTGTGTGTGTGTGTGTGTGTATGTATATATATATATATATATACACACACACACCCACATATATACACACACACCCACACATATACATACACATATATATATATATATATATATATATATATATATATATATATATACACACACATATATATACATACACACACCCACATATATATATACATACACACACACACACACCCACATATATACACACACACCCACACATAAACATACACACATATATACATACACACACCCACATATATATATACATACACACACATACACACACACCCACATATATACACACACACACCCACATATATACATACACACCCACATATATACATACACACACACATATATACATATACACACACACACACCCACATATATACATATACATACATACACACATATATACGACCGCCATTAAAAAAAAATAATCGTCTGACACTGATTACATATACGTAGTCTGAAAAAGCCCTTATTCAGTTTATTTTTACGTGCAATGTTGAAAAATAATGTTGCTAACTGGAAACCATCAACAAGCTGCTATTGATGGGTCTTATGACTTGGGAAATTGTATACCTGTTTTGGCCGTTCTTTGGATACTGTTCAGAATGGGCAGTGGGTTCCTATGGATAGCCACAAATAACATATTGTTATATCATAGGGAGTTGTGTTAAATCACTCTCTCTACTACTTCAACAGACTCTGCTCCACTACATCTGTGACCACCTCTTATTCCTATATGGGATATTTTTATATGAATAATCAGAGCTGCAATGGGTATTGAGTTGTTAACGAAGCAGTAAGACTCACAAAGTCTGTTCAAGGAAATCTTGTTAACTAAAAGTTCTAGAGAACTGAAATAATAAGATCAATTATCCTGCTTGTTGATGGTTTCCAGGTAGCAGCTGGTTTTCAAAACTGCACAGGGTAAAACATTTGTGGGAAAAATACCAAAAAACAAAAGGTATAACCCGTTCCTAGATTTTACAATTGCTGACTGTAGAGACAATGTTGTCCACTTTAGGAAACCCATTGTCATACACGCTATTAGAGATTTTGGAGTTAACGGGGTGTCCGGATCCTCATCTCATGGCCAGAGTGGACAGTGGTTACAAAGAGCGTCTCTCCTGCTGGAGGACCTGTCCTGTATTACGCCGACAACCCATTATATGACTGGGCAGTGTGAAATGCTGAGTTTCACCTGTGGTGGCGCTGCAGGGTAATTGAACGCTGCCAGGTTTCTCCAAAGATCACAGCTGATCGCTGGAGGTCCCAGCAGGGAGACACTTTATAATCATCTTATTTCCAAGGTATCCTTCTAACAAGTAGTGACTGTCCAAAGCGGAGAACCCCTTTAAGCAGCTCCCTTTATTAAGCAAGTTCGCTCCAAACTTCACATTGTGATCTAGCCAGTTGTGCGATATCTGAAGACTGGGACTGGGACTGCATTCTAATTTCCAAGCACTCGGGCACATGTTCTTTATTTCTATCTAATATGTCCCACCTACATAGATATTGTATACCATGGTAAGACATCGGAGCCTTGTACGCTGCAGAGCGAATTCATTGGGAGATTTTTATATATTATTTTTTTTTTATACTCCCTCTTGAAATCCTAGCTGTATTTGGTTTGCTGATTTTGCACAGAAATCTTTCTTTGCTGGGATGCCGAGTATACATAGGGTTATTTAAGGTGGTGGCAGACGGTTCTGCTTGCGCGCGCCTGTGGGTAAATGGTGGCGGCAGCGGTGGTGAGTTTGAAGACTCTGCTTTTCAGCTCGCTGTGTGTTCCTTGCCAGTAGCCACAAAGAGGCGTGAAGACGAAAAAAAATAAAAAGCAAAAGGCCAAAGGAGCTTTCACCTCCCAAAAATCTGAATTTAATCATCAGACATGTTGGGGATTACGTGGAGCCGGATGCCGAGTTTCTGTTATTCTGATACGGAGAAGGCGACGTGTATTTGAAGATGTCATGTGCTGATCGTTCGGTAGGCTCCATGTTCTAGATGACTGCCAGCATGGTAGGCCTTAAGGGGTAAGGGTCTGAGTGGCTCACTGGGTTCTGATAGCTCATATTTTATTTTTTTCTTGGCGGAAATCTTTCAGTCATTTTGTAGCCCCTAATTTAGGTTGTTTTTTTGGAGAAAACCTCAAGAGATGATGGCACACTTTCTACCATGAGATCATTTCCTGCTGGGAAACATGAGGTCAATCATATTTCGGAGATCTCTGCCGCCCTTTAGATCCTACTATGCCAAAAATACAAAAAATGGAATCCTTCTATAAACAGAATTTTTCTCTTTTTTTTAATGTATATACTTATAGAATTTTTTCTACTGGAAAAAAATAAAATAAAATAATGGCCCTGAAATAAGTCCCTTGATAGGTGGCGTCTCTTAAAAAAAGACCTGCAGCGGAAACCCAACTTTTAATCATAGCACCCACCACCTGATTGTCCATCAATCTCTAGACTGCTACAGACGCCATCTTGACTTTTCATTTTCTTCTGTCAATCCCATCACGAGAGTGGGTGGAGCCAGTAGCATCGCTGCCTACTGAGGAGGACAGTGTGATTATTCTTCTATCAATATTCTCCTAAAAAAAAGTATCGAGATTATAAGTAATGAGCCAGGAGGGCTTAACTGTGACCTTATTCCGTTTCTGCATCCTCCCCGTGTGGAACAGTCCGTGTAATGACATCATACAGGAAGTTCTGGTGTTTGATATAGTGACACAGGCTTATCCCCATTGACTGGGGAGAAAAGTAGTCACCGAAGTCTGATTCAGACGGTTGCTATGCAACGACCCCAATGTGGTGGATCTCATATGCAGTGATAAAAGCGGCAAAAAAACCAAACCGATATAGGACTGACCACTAAATTTACCATGTGTTTAATGAAGGAATTCCAGGTTTGAGCACAGCCATTTGTTTGGACTTCATCTGTTACGAGGAGACCTGGTGACAACCAATATGGCCATTGCTACAAGTCCTACAGTGGTTGTCCCCCAAGGTTATGCCAAGATATGGGATGTAGCGCCGTATAACTAGACCAAGTATCTAATGACAACTTCTTTGTGCCCTGTAATGGACGCCATTACTGGTTGTAACGTGTCACCTTTGTATTGTGGATAGCGATTGTATGTTGGCACTGGTCTATAGGTCATTCTATAACTTTTGGCATGTTCTACAGGTATGCCGGCGGCTTCTCTTGTGACCCCTGCTGATGTTGTTAAGACTCGACTACAGGTGGCAGCACGGGCTGGTCAAACCACTTACTCTGGTGTCATAGACTGCTTTAGGAAAGTCCTGCAAGAGGAAGGACATCGAGCATTATGGAAAGGCGCTGGAGGTAAGATGTTTACATTTATAGGGGTAGACTGACATTCTTAAAGGGGTTGTCCAGGATTAGAGAAAAGTTTTTTTGTTTTTTTTTCACTGAAACGGAGCCACTCATGTGGCGGTGTCTGGTATTGCAGTTCATCCCCCGTTGTTTTCTATCTCCATGTCAATTATCTATCTTAGGACTTGTATATATGGAAACCGCCTAATGTCCTGTCTTCTTGCAGCCCGTGTGTTCAGGTCCTCTCCACAGTTTGGTGTGACTCTGGTGACTTACGAGTTATTGCAACGTTGGTTTTACGTGGATTTTGGTGGAGTGTAAGTTTCTGACTCCGTTTTGTTCATCTTTTTATTATTATTTTTTTACCAAATGTAATTTTTATTTTTTCTATACAACTGTCTATCTCATTTATTGTGCCTGCCGTGGTCTTCCTTGGTGACAACTTTCACGTGTCTGGAGTTTTCACCTCTTGCTCCTGTACTGAATATTATCTGGATAATGAACACAAGTTGGGGAGTCCATCGTACACTATAGGGGAATGTTATGCCCTAGTGAAGAATAGTCATTTCTGTTGCATGGTGGTTTTCGTTTTTTTTATCTTTTTTTTTTTTAAAAGTGCTCGGACCCGTCTGCCATCTTCCTCTCTGCACATGGATGCATGATCCCAGCTCTACAGGAGGTGTTCAGTTCAGAATTTGGAGACTGGGGGTTGCCGGACCCTGTGTTCGGCGCTTTGAAGAGGGGTAGATGAGGTCTAAAGATGGTCGTGCGCGTCTCTCTCTCCATTATGATATATGGGAGATGTAAAACTCACAAACTGCAATGGAGAGAGAGAGAGACACACACATGCGGGTGTCTCCTCTCTGGAGTCCTGAGCAGGAGCCCCCCATTCTATTGATAAGTAGGGGTCCTAGAAATTGAATGCACACTTATTTATGTCCATATGCCATAAATGTATTGGTTTTATTGAGTGGTACAATCCGACAATGGTTTTTGGACCAGAAAAGGTTGTACACCCCTTATCTAATACATCGAATCTAAAAACGTAAGCAACTTTGCAGATACTACTTTTTTTTTTTTAAATCTGTGTATACAGCTTCTATGCAAACCTATGTGTCTCCATAGTTATACACAAACCCTGTGTTGTCTGACCCTGCAGTCATGTGTTACTCCCTTCCATCTGTCCCCTACTAATATACTTAATGTATAACCATAATAAGTAGGGGACAAATGGAAGAGAGTAAAGGCCCCTATACACGGGCCAATTATCGGGCAAAGAAGAACGCTCGTTCCCGATAATTGTCCTGTGTAAACGGGGCAACGATCAGCCGACGACCGAGCAAACGCCCGTTCCACTGCTGATCGCATCGTTTTAAATGCAAAAACTTTTATCATTGTCGGCAGCACATCTCTGTGTAAACGGGAAAACTCGCTACCAACATGATAGAAACGTATGAGGACAAGCGATCGGAGTAACGAGCTCTCGTCCTCATACATAGCTGTAAGGAGCAAACGAGTGCCGATCAATGCGCTGTCTCGTTGATCGGCGCTCTTTTACGCGGCCCTCGTCGGGCTGTATAATAGGACTTAACACATGACTGCCCGGTCAGACTACACAGGGTTTGTTTGTGTGTTACCATGGAGTCACATACGTCTGCATAGGAGCTGTAGACCTAAAACGGTTCATTTTTTTAATCTTGACGCTTTGCTATATTGCGTTATTTTAGATGCAATGGAGCAATAAAAAAAATCTATTGCAAAAGTAAATATACCATTTTTAAAAGAGAATCTAGGTACGTTTTAACGGAAGTTTCCCTTTAAGACTTTGCTTTTAAAAAAATAAAAAATCTCTAGCGCTCTTCTTTCCAAATCAAGAGATTGAGGTAAAGTATTATGTTCTATATCAAGAATTCTTAGAAATCTCTTAACACTTGATTTTTTTTTTTAATTCCAGGAAACCAGCCGGTTCCGGACCAGTCCCCAAGTCCCGAATCACGCTGCCTGCACCGAATCCCGACCACGTGGGCGGATACAAACTGGCAGTGGCGACTTTTGCAGGAATTGAAAGCAAATTTGGACTCTACCTTCCTAGATTTCAGCCATCACCAGCTACCTCTAAAGCCACCTAAAGCCATTAGCTGTTAAACCCTGAGAAATCGGGCGAGGAGGAGAGAAGTCATTCGATACATTGCCGTCATCTGTTACAGTGTATCGGCGCCTCTTTCACTATTTTATTCCGCAATCTGATTCCTGAGAGTTTTTAGATCTTTAGTTTTCTTTTATGTGCAGTTCTCTTTTACATGGTTCCCTTCCTTACAGAATGCAACCTGTGGCACTACGGGGGTTGTGGATGCACTGTACCCTACCAGCCTCATACCAGCATCAACAGATAGGGAGTCTCAGGTTTGCTTCGGATGGTGAACGTTATTGGGATCTGCACACCCCATGAATGTAGGCTAGATCATCAAGAGGTAAACCTTCATCTTATAGGTCAAATATAATAGGGGCCAGAATAAATTCAAGACATTAGTTCTGGGTTGCTCCAAATGATTGGTGATTAAAAAAATAAATAAAAATACTTCCGTATCAGGACTGAGTTAAATGGTATGTCCATCTTTCAGCTATATTTTATATTTAGAAATAATCTACATAAAAAATGGAGACAGTGTACATACATTACTTGTCCTGTACTGGTAATTACATCCTGTATTATACTCCAGAGCTGCACTCACTATTCTGCTGGTGGAGTCACTGTGTACATACATTACATTACTTATCCTGTACTGATCCGGAGTTATATCCTGTATTATACTCCAGAGCTGCACTCACTATTCTGCTGGAGTCACTGGATACATATTACTTTTAATTATCTTATAGTGATCCGGAGTTACAACTGGTATTATGCTGCACTCACTATTCTGCTGAATGTTACTGGAAGCAGTCTACAAACTTGTCATCATAATATATCACTAACTACATACCTGAGCTGATATAGTGCAGGGGACAATTAGCATTTCCTACATCCGATATGGTACAGTAATCTGAAGTAAAGGTGACACTTCTTAAAATGCAAATCACCAGAAAGAACTCTGTGCAAACGCTAAACTAAATGAATATGCTGTAAGAGTTCATCTCTGAAGCCAGCAGAATAGTGAGTGCAGCTCTGGAATATAATACAGGATGTAACTCAGGATCAGTATAGGATAAGTAATGTAATGTATGTACACAGTGACTCCACCAGCAGAATAGTGATTGCAGCTCTGGAGTATAATACAGGATGTAACTCAGGATCTGTACAGGGTAAGTAATGTATTTACAGAGTTAATGACCTATTTATGTAGATTATATCTGTATATAAGCTGTAAAATGGTGTTCATATGTGGACATTTACTTTAGGCAGAAGCCGCACCGCTTCTATCCATGGGCTATGTTCTGGTATTGCAGTTCAACTCTATTTACTTGCATCGAGCTGACCTGCAATACCAGACACAACCAATGGACAATAGTGGCGCTGTGTCTGGAAAACAAGGAGATCCTTTCTTCTAATCTCTCACAACCTACATTAATTTGCACAGCGGCTACATACTATATCGAAGGCGGTCTCTGCTCATATGTGAAGCCTGCTGGGCATCCATTACTGTGCGATCACATAACTTGAATAGTACCAATGGTCTCCGAGCACAGAACTTTCCATGTAACCTTCAGGTGGCACAGTGTACCTGCGAGGAGAAATACATGGGGGGGGGGGGGGGGGGGAGCATACTGTGTGCCATGTTGTTTAATATGGTGACTGCTTATGTATGAACATGGCATTTATAGCAAAAATATGCTGTAACTCACAGCAACCGTATGACTGCTTCAAACACTGGATGCCACTTAATGGCGCTGAGAGCGGTGGTCACCATCATTCGGCTCCACTTCTGCAGTTCGAGTAGTTTTCTGTAAATAACGCCTGTTCGTTGTATAATTAAAGGGTCTGCAACTTTCTAATATATTTTTTGTTTTCACTATTTACCACTTTGTAAGATCCTGCTTGCTGTCAGTGTATGGTAAACCTGTCCTGATTTTGTTTCGCTCACAAATGTACACTACATTAGAAAGACCACTCGGGAACACCTGTCAGTCACGATATCAGGGCAGGCTATTTCCTTTCACTGAGAGCAAGCCGAGATCTTGAAACCTTTTCATTATACGATTAAATAGGGACCTGTTACCTCTCCTGACATGTCTACTTTAGTAAATACTTGTATTCCAGATCTGAAAACCATTCCAGAGCGTTTTTTCTTAGAATTTGATGTTTTGTTCCTCTTTTATTCCTCCTGGAAATTGATAAATAAATTGGCAATCAGGCGTTAGCATTTTTCTAGCTAACTTGGTGTGACCTTACACAGTCTGACACTGGACAGTTCCAAAATATGTAGAGATGCCCCATAGATGAGAGGATTGTAACATCTAGTTGTCCATTTAGTCATACATTTCCAGGAGGAATAACAGAGGAATGGCATGAGTACGAAGAACCTCCATTTTTATCCCTTGAGAATTACAAGTGTTTACTAAAACCGATCACTGGATGATCTGCAGCAACTTTTTGTGAGATGAATATTTAATGCTATGGAAGAACATTCTTTGGAGATGCCGAGAATATCAGATGTCATGTCTGCAGCTTGTGGCTCTTTAGCGGGTAGCAAACTACAACTCCTAGCATGTCAAATCAGACTGAAGGCAAGGTCATGCTCATTGTTGTAGTCCGTCCCGACCCCTCAACAGCTGGAGGTTGCTATAAATTCATCAGGAATCACACGCTCGTGTTACATTTCTTCTTTTTTTTTCCCCCTCTTTAGCAATAATCTACGCCTGGAGCAGTCAAGATAGGATATTGTAGGTTTAAAAAATTTAAATGTTACACAAAGGTGTAAAAAACAAAGATAAAATCCCTCTGCAATAGATAAACACACAATGACGATCAGGATTGTATCACCAAGATTTTATGCCCTCAGTGTTTTTGTAATTGAAATCAGGCAAACGTGGTGTAGAGCCGGATCAAGCCTCGTATTTCAGGTTGGGCTCTGCCAATTCCTACATTATAAGGGCTCGATCAGGCTCCAGCAACACGTGGCTCCTCGCGTCGTGGACCACAACTCCCAGCGTGCTCTGACAAGCATTCTGAAGATTGTAGTTCCATGATCGATGAAGAGCCGGGGTCTGACACAGGTTTTCTTGGATTAAGTTGTGAGAATAGCAATGCAATGGAAATAATGTTACAAAATTTCAGGGTTTAAGAAAACAAAAAACATTCAATTAAAATGCTTTAACATTTTTAATTCCAGCTGTTACATTCCTGTTAAATTTGAAATTCAGCACTTCTTCTAATAAAATTTTTGGGATCTGATTCTTGTGCATTTATATAAAACTAGGTTCTGTCTAGAGACACAAAGCTGAGGTCGCTGTGTTACTATGAGGACCAGTTGAGAGCCGCAAGGGAGACAAGGGCCAAGTGTACCCCGAGACTGTTAACCAAAGGGACCACAACCGTTTTCTAAACGTAAATTTAGAAATGTGTCAATTGGAGCAGAATCTCAACCTATGAAGGCCTTGGGTCTCTGTAAACTTGGGTGACTCTTACAGGGGTTTACCAACCAGTCTTTTATTGTTCATTGACTGGATATGCTATTGAACTTTATTTAGTAAAGCTGTTGGTTCTGGCCAATGAGACCCCCAATGGTTTTAGAATTGGGGGTACCAGGTCCTCGTTACTAGTGAAGTGGTGGCATATGTCATGTGTTTGTAACGGACACGGCTGAGTTGGAGAGTGACCCCCAATAAGCAACCAGGAACAAGGATCTGCTACCCCGTTCTTAAGATCATTGGGATCCCAGTGGTCAAACCAAACTTGAGTCCCACTTGATGGGGAAACCCCTTTGAGTGCTGTGCTTAGAAGTCACATTCAAGATCTAGGGTTAGATGGTAGAGACCAAGTAGAATTATCCTCGTCTTTAGAACAGTCCTCTAATTCTGCTCTGCTACCCTTTTATGAATGTATGTGCATGCCTTAGACCTTAGAGACCCCCCGATCCCAGAACAAAATTATAACTGTGATGGGGTATATGGAGTTATATTACCTGGTGCCCTCCAGTTGCGCCCCTGTGCCATGGATCAGCTTCTTGGGGGTCCTCTGTGTTGTCCAGAAATCGTCACAACGCTGCAGCCATGTTGGGACAACACGGGACATCAAAAAGCAACGTATCCACTTCAGAGGGGAGCATCTGGACAACGGCTACATGACTTTGCAATAAGTTAACGTCTTGTATTAGGAAATCAAACCCGTGTGTGAATGATGCACTTATGATAAGTGCTGCTGCTTGAATGAACCGTAGAGAATCCACGTATTGTATTAATATCTGCCTTGTTACTTAGTGACTCTTGGCATGAATCGTGCCGGAACCTGTGGTAGTGCACCAGTTCTCAGTGTGGTCAATTTTTATTCCAGACGTTCTAATCGGAGTCTAATAAACTGGAACAGAGGACAATTTCTGTATCGTCTACTCTCATTACCTCTTCGAATGCTGTATCTGGAAAGCTTGGGTTGACTTAAGGGCCTATTACACGGCCCGACGAGGGCCGTGTAGACTAGCGCCGATCAACGAGACGGCTTGTTGATCGGCACTCGTCTGCTCCTGTCACAAGAAGCTAGTATGGGGACGGGCGGTCGTTACTCCGATCGCTCGTCCCCATACATTATTATCATGTCGGCAGCGCGTCTCCCTGTTTACACAGATGTGCTGCCGACAACTACAATATTTCAGTTTTTTTAAAACTATGCGATCAGCAGATGAATGAGCGTTTGCACGGGGGCTGGATCGTTGTATAATTGGCCTGTGTAAAACCCCCTTTACACTACAACGACAAAAATATGTTAACCCTCCCCACTTCTCATTTGTGGGGCCGCCCATTTCAACCATTTCCTGGGGCCGCCACAGGGCAGTACCAGTGGTACTGCTTTATGGGGCCCGACCGCCCTCAAAATTATTCCTAGCAGTATTTCGTTTAGCGAAAGGAACGGAGCCCATTATATTGCAGGGCCCGTTCTCTTCTCCAAACGATTGCTCAGGCCCTGCTGTAAGAGGTCCTGACGCGTTGTATGCGCCGCACACCACGTACTGACGTCCGTATGCCCCACCGTCAGAATTATGAGGCGCCTGACCGGGAGTGAAGGCAAGAGGACCCGGGAGCGGTAAGTACATAGTGGGTCTGGTCTGGGGTCTGAATGTTTTTGGTTTTTTTGTTTTTGTTTTTTTTTGCCTGATCTGGGGTGTAAATTAATTTAGAGGTTTTGGTTGGTAGTCTGAATTTATCTGGGGGGTTTGATTGAGGGTGTAAATTAATTGAGGGGTCTCGTCTGGGGTTTAAATTAATTTAGAAGTCTGAATTATTAATGTAGGGGTTTGGTCAGAGGTTTAAATTCATTAGGGTTGTTGTCGGGGGTTAATTATTTTAGGGGTCTGAGTTAATTTTGTCATCTGGTCTGGTGTCTATGCAGGTGACGTGGATGCGACGTGTGAGGTGGCGGACACTACGTCCAAGTGTGCCGCGGCAGTGGAAGGTTGTAGAGCTACCTACTACCTCCACCCTGCCCCTCCACAGAGCCACAGCCAGTCTGCGTCTCACCCATACCCACCTCACGCCACTTTCCGTTAACACCCCCCCATCCCCCGGTAATGGTTGGATGGGGTCCCAGATGCCTTGACTGTATGGGGCCCAGAAATTTCTGATGGCGGCCCTGACCCAGCCCTATGTTTGCAGGTGCATAAACTCAAGCATATTGCCATGAAATTTCCATTGACCGTAGCAATGAAATGTCACCGGCATGATCATAAGATGTCATCAATTCCTAGTCTTTGAGCTTTCTGCCCTACTGGAACTTACCTAGTCAATGGCAACCACTATTATTGAGAAGCCACAACGACCACTGCGAGGTGGTGGCTATAGAAGCCGAAATTGAAGACCGTCTAGAGTGTAAAATCCTCGGTTGCAGGTCTCGCTAATAGTTCCAAACTGCATTTGGAAGTAATATAGTTACAGAAAACTTCATCAAGAGCTCAATGGATCAAGTTTCCATGTCGAATCACCATGTTAAATGCCAAGGCGGAGTAGTGTGTACAGGACGCCACCATTGGCTTTTAGAGAAGTCAAAATGTTTGGAGTGAAAAATCACAATTTACCATCTGAAATCTGATTCTTGGCCATATGCATAGTGCCAACTGTACTGCTTGGTGTAGGAGGAATATTAATCTTGGGCTGTTTTAGTGAGGGGAATCATAATACAACAGCATACAATGACGTTCTAGAGCATTGTGTACTGTGTGTCAGCACCGTATGCCTGGGAGATCATATGGCTCTATGCCACATAGTGTGGTTGGTTTTTGCTTTCACTGCTATGAAACCTCTGCCAATAAATAAAAGCCTGTAGTCCGCTTCATGCTGCGAGGTGTGACGGGGCCGTTATAACCACTGAACCATTCTGGCTCCTGGTCATAAGTGTACCCCCTAGTAATGAGGCATCCTTTTAGTTGCCTATACCATTAAACCTGTATGCTGGAAAGTTTTATTCCTTCTACAGTAGTCACCATGCAAAACAGCTAGTTATATATGGGGAAAGCAACCCATTTCTTGTCATGATTGCTACTTAAAGAAGAAGTGGCATCTCCATTGCCCTATGTGTTGCCGGAAAGTGACCATTGCTTCAAATTGGTTTCAATCTCAAATTACAGACTTTTTTTTGTTTGGCACCATAATGGCTAATTTTGGTCAAATATCAATAATCATTGGGCTGGAATCTATCGTGGTAAACATTATTTGTTGCAAAAACGAAGGATGGAAATTCTCGTTGACCTTCATTGGACAAGAAACCCCGTCATTGAGACACCTGCTGTCAGACTACTTCCAATATATCATCCGTATTGAAATCTTGTATTCATCTCTCCACTTCTGACTAAAGGTGGCCAAATATCTGAGGTGGTGTTAGTCCTCATCATAGCAGGTCACTACATTGGACTCCACAGGACTAGGGTGCTCTGCCAATGTCACCTGCTTCACGTGTACTATACAGCAAATACATCTGGGAGCTCCCCTATCAGCTGTTTGAGCCCGAAAGTATATTCAAGGCATACCGAGGCACTCGTGATGATGGATGTCCACACTGTCTGTTGTTTCACAAGATCAGGACACTCCTTTGGTCTTCCACTATCGAGAGCTGTGCTGGACAAGCATTTCGAAATCCAGATGTGAACCTGGTACACCGTTTTAATAATTGATTTGCCCCAATTCTAAGATTCTGTAGATAAGATGCACCCAAATTTAGATTAGAAAAATGTGTTTCGATTATTCGGCGCTGAAACATTTGAGCACAATTGACCGAAAAGTGAGTCTTACGCCTTATTCACACAACGTTTTTCACGTCCGAGATGGCACTGCCCACTACCCTAGTCCCATTTCAGTTCTGATCTTCCCTAGCTTGTCCCTACTGTTTTTGTTGCGTTAAACACCTTGCCGAGAAACTAAACATGACCTTTTTTGACCACTTCCTAAAATCCACGTTTTACCCGTGAAGTTAACCTAAAAATGTTAATAATGCATGAAAATAACTCCATCTCTCCAAAGCTCCCGCTACAGACGAGGAGCCGCGGGTCAGTAGGACATTAATCTTCTTCTGATTAGTGAAGTTTGGCCGTTCTAAGTATTCTACAAGCTGAAGTGTGACGTTTCTGTCTCTCGCTGATGTGGTATATGAACTGTTCTTTTGTGCGTTAGGCTAAAAAACCATCCAGGCCTCGTATATTATCCTACGAAGGAAACGTCAGATCTGTAAGGCATTTCTTTACTATGTTTTATGGGTCTCTCCGGTGTCGTTCTTGGACCACAATCTGTTAATATAACCTTCCATGAAATCAACTGCGCCCAACGGTTCAAGAAATATAGCTCCAATGCTCTCAAGTAATTGCTATTTGAAAGCCTATTCCCTTTAACTTCCTAGTCCTTGTACAAACAGCCTATTGTAAATCCCTTTTTTGGGGTATTATATCGTCTTTGCAGCAGATTACAGATAAGGCCGGTCTCGTTATGTTCATGGTAAAGAATCGTTTATTATAATTATTGCAAATAAATAAGTTCCATGAAGCCGACCGCAATAAATACGACGCAGCGTTATTACTGTAGATCATGAATATAGAGTTCAAGAAACCCAAGTGAGAGACCACATCTGAGATCTTCAGCCTGGTCCAATTTCAGGAAACCACATCTGTATACAATCATATCTCGCACTGAATGGATTTAATATAACTGTGCTAGGCATGAATTCATGGGCCAGAGGTAGGCCAGCTAGCGCTCTACAGCTGTTCCTAGTGCCAGAGCATGATGGGCCCTGTAGTTCTAAAACAGCTGGAATCTGCAGGCCCCTGCACTGCCTCCATTTGTAGGTGTTGGGCTTTGTGGATGAACACAGAGTACAGGGGAAGGCTGTTTGGCTTTTTCATGATACATCGTGAGACCAATTTTCACATGGAGCTGGATAATCAATTTTAGGGATCCCTTAAGGTAGGGTATGTATTCTATTGGGACCTGTGTCTTTTAAGATCACCGATCAGACAGTGGCGCTTGGGCTCCGGGAGAGTAAGTTTAGCACCATCAAGTTTGAGACACACTCTGTAATTCCATTTTGGGCCACTGGGGACATGACCCTTAAAATAACTTTTTGCCCCCGTTCTATGTTTTTGTTTTTTTTAATTACCAGCAAACATTGAGAATATAGATTTACTTTCAACACCGATTAGTAAAACTGAAGAATTCTAGTTACCATTGATAATAATACCTGTGGTTCTGTTAACATCCCAGAAAATTATATTTTATTTAAAGGGTTTGTCCCCATGAGGGAATTCTCAGTTATTAGACGGGGTCCTCTGTCAGGATCCTCCTCTCGAGTGGAGTGTGGTTATAAAGAGTCTCTCTCCCTCTCCTTTTTCTCTCTCTCTCTCTCTCTCTCCTTTCTCTCGTTCCTCTCTCCTTTCTCTCGTTCCTCTCTCCTTTCTCTCTCTCTCTCCTTTCTCTCTCTCTCTCGTTCCTCTCTCCTTTCTCTCGTTCCTCTCTCCTTTCTCTCGTTCCTCTCTCCTTTCTCTCTCTCGTTCCTCTCTCCTTTCTCTCTCTCTCTCTCTCTGTCTCGTTCCTCTCTCCTTTCTCTCTCTCGTACCTCTTTTCTTTCTCTCTCTCCTTTCTCTCGCTCCTCTCTCCTTTCTCTCTCTCTCTCTCTCTCTCTTGTTCCTCTCTCCTTTCTCTCTTTCCTCTCTCCTTTCTCTCTCTCTCGTTCCTCTCTCCTTTCTCTCTCTCGCTTTCCTCTCTCCTTTCTCTCTTGTTCCTCTCTCGTTCCTCGCTCCTTTCTCTCTCACTCGTTCCTCTCTCCTTTCTCTCTCTCTCGTTCCTCTCTCCTTTCTCTCTCTCTCGTTCCTCTCTCTCTCTCTCTCTCGTTCCTCTCTCTCTCTCTCTCGTTCCTCTCTCCTTTCTCTCTCTCTCGTTCCTCTCTCCTTTCTCTCTCTCTCTCTCGTTCCTCTCCCCTTTCTCTCTCTCTCTATCGTTCCTCTCTCCTTTCTCTCTCTCATACCTCTCTCCTTTCTCTCTCTCTCTCTTGTACCTCTCTCTTTTCTCTCTCTCCCTCTCTCGTTCCTCTCTCCTTTCTCTCTCTCTCTCTTTCCTCTCTCCTTTCTCTCTCTTTCCTCTCTCCTTTCTCTCTCTCTCCTTTCTCTCTCTTTCCTCTCTCCTTTCTCTCTCTCGTTCCTCTCTCCTTTCTCTCTCTCTCGTTCCTCTCTCCTTTCTCTCTCTCTCTCTTTCCTCTCTCCTTTCTCTCTCTTTCCTCTCTCCTTTCTCTCTCTCTCCTTTCTCTCTCTTTCCTCTCTCCTTTCTCTCTCTCGTTCCTCTCTCCTTTCTCTCTCTCTCTCTCGTTCCTCTCCCCTTTCTCTCTCTCTCTCGTTCCTCTCTCCTTTCTCTCTCTCGTACCTTTCTCCTTTCTCTCGTTCCTCTCTCCTTTCTCTCGTTCCTCTCTCCTTTCTCTATCTCGTACCTCTCCTTTCTCTCTCTCTCGTTCCTCTCTCCTTTCTCTCTCTCGCTCCTCTCTCGTTCCTCTCTCCTTTCTCTCTCTCTCGTTCCTCTCCTTTCTCTCTCTCGTTCCTCTCTCCTTTCTCTCTCTCTCGTTCCTCTCTCCTTTCTCTCTCGTTCCTCTCTCTCTCTCTCTCGTTCCTCTCTCCTTTCTTTCTCTCTCTCTCTCTTTCCTCTCTCCTCTCTCTCTCGTTCCTCTCCCCTTTCTCTCTCTCTCTCTCTCTCTCGTTCCTCTCCATTTTCTCTATCGTACCTCTCTCCTTTCTCTCTCTCTCTCTTGTACCTCTCTCTTTTCTCTCTCTCCCTCTCTCGTTCCTCTCTCCTTTCTCTCTCTTTCCTCTCTCCTTTCTCTCTCTCTTTCCTCTCTCCTTTCTCTCTCTCTCTCCTTTCTCTCTTTCCTCTCTCCTATCTCTCTCTCGTTCCTCTCTCGTTCCTCTCCCCTTTCTCTCTCTCTCTCGTTCCTCTCTCCTTTCTCTCTCTCGTACCTTTCTCCTTTCTCTCTCTCTCGTTCCTCTCTCCTTTCTCTATCTCGTACCTCTCCTTTCTCTCTCTCTCGTTCCTCTCTCCTTTCTCTCTCTCGCTCCTCTCTCCTTTCTCTCTCGTTCCTCTCTCGTTCCTCTCTCCTTTCTCTCTCTCTCTCGTTCCTCTCCTTTCTCTCTCTCGTTCCTCTCTCCTTTCTCTCTCGTTCCTCTCTCCTTTCTCTCTCGTTCCTCTCTCTCTCGTTCCTCTCTCCTTTCTCTCTCTCTCGTTCCTCTCTCCTTTCTCTCTCTCTCGTTCCTCTCTCCTCTCTCTCTCTCTCGTTCCTCTCCCCTTTCTCTCTCTCTCTCTCTCGTTCCTCTCCCCTTTCTCTCTCGTTCCTCTCCCCTTTCTCTCTCGTTCCTCTCTCCTTTCTCTCTCTCGTACCTCTCTCCTTTCTCTCTCTCGTACCTCTCTCCTTTCTCTCTCTCTCTCGTACCTCTCTCTCTCTCTCTTGTTCCTCTCTCCTTTCTCTTCTCGTACCTCTCTCCTTTCTCTCTCTCGTTCCTCTCTCTTTTCTCTCTCTCTCGTTCCTCTCTCCTTTCTCTCTCGTTCCTCTCTCCTTTCTCTCTCGTTCCTCTCTCGTTCCTCTCTTTTCTCTCTCTCTCGTTCCTCTCTCCTTTCTCTCTCTCGTACCTCTCTCCTTTCTCTCTCTCTCTCTCGCGTTCCTCTCTCCTTTCTCTCGCTCTCGTTCCTCTCTCCTTTCTCTCTCTCTCGTTCCTCTCTCTCTCATTCCTCTTTTCTTTCTCCCTCTCTCTCGTTCCTCTCTCCCTCTCTCTCGTTCCTCTCTCCCTCTCTCTCGTTCCTCTCTCCCTCTCTCTCGTTCCTCTCTCCCTCTCTCTCGTTCCTCTCTCCCTCTCTCTCGTTCCTCTCTCCCCCTCTCTCGTTCCTCTCTCTCCCTCTCTCTCGTTCCTCTCTCCCCATCTCTCGTTCCTCTCTCCTTTCTCTCTCGCTCTCTCTCATTCCTCACACAGCCTATTGATCTAAATGGGCACTGTGGCGGCGCTGCAGGGAAATGTAACACTTTCTGTACAGATAACCGCTCATTTCTGGGTTTTCCAGGGGGATCATCTTATTATCAAGGACACCCTTTTAACAAGTAGGCATTGTCCAATGTGGAGAATCCTTTTTAAAGGGGTATTCCCAGAATCGACAATTACCTCCACAGGATCGGTGATAATTTGTCTGATCGCTGAAACACTTATCGAATGTGAAAACACTGCGGTCGAGCAGTGAGGATGCCTTGAATAGAGAGGCGCTCAAGCTCAATTTAAGGTCTATAAGAATTATAGAAACAGTTTCTGGCAGTCCTATAGACATTCAATGAAGTGGCGGGTGCATGTTCGACTGCCGCTCCATTCAAGCCCCTCCCTACTGCGGGGTTTGCAATTTAATTTTTTTAGTGAGTAACTTAAAAGCCTAGTTCTTGCACCAGCCTAATGGGAATTACTTTAAAGGGGTTTTCTAAGAATCTACTATTATCTATCCACAGGATTTTTTTGTGGTGAGCGAAATAGTGTGCAGTCCTAGTCTAATGCATTCATATGGAGAGGAATTTATCGCTCAGTACAAAAAAAAAATCTAGGCCTAGCTCCAGCCTCGAGGATGAGCCAAGATTCTGAGTAATGCACTTTGTATGAACTGCTAACTGTGGGGGAAGGGAATTGACAAGTGCCCTGTGCATATTTCTGGCTGACATAAGCGGTTGTCAACCTGTTGTCCTGACAAAATAAGTAAAAACAATTCGATCATACTAGGAGTAACTACTTCAGTGCTGCCCCCTACCAGAAAGAAAGTAGATCTGAATGAGTTGGAAAAAAAGTCTTCATTTACTAATTTCTGAGAATTGCTCTTGGAAAATGTAAACAAATTTTTCTATTTTCTCCCATTTTGTTGCCCACAATTGCCAGCCATATTGTGCTTTCTGGCCACTATCGCCATGTTACATAAGAATTCCGGCCTGACGAACCAGCTTATGATCCAATTCTCTGTGAATGAATATATATATATTTTTTTTTTTATTTTTTTTTTCATCCAGGAATAACTGAAGTACTGGCTCTGATATACTTCATTTAATTAAAATACTGGCACACAGTGAAATATTTGTAGACCAGGGAAGGACAGTAGACAAGAGTGTAGATTGTCTGCACAATATAGAGAGAAGACAGGATGTCTTGGCTGGGCTGGGCCCTGTTTAAACAAGAAGCTGAAGGTGTAGAGCGACTGGCGGCACTTTGAAAGATCACAGCAAAAAATAATCGAGATGTTGGTACATTCAGTTACAGATAAACACTGTGCTGGTTGTGGCATACATTGGTCAATCAGGTTGACAGTTCTACAGCTTCTTCTTCTTCCCCGTCGCCTCGGTTGGCGCGGATCTCAACCAAAGTATGGGCAAGCCGGCCCCATTCATCACTGTGTGGTACAGCAACCTGCAGAGAGAGAAAGAAAGGGAAAGCCGGTTTGTGAGATAAAAAGGCAAGAGCTACATACGTCTGACATTTTAAAGAATTCCTCAATGTGCTCCGTTAGGCATGTCATCACCAATAACGTATAAATTACTACATTTATTTACCTTTTAAACCGTACTATGATTTTTTTTTTTATATATATTTTTTTTTTGCCAGAAGCTTCAGCTGCTTCTCTCTGTCTGGGGAGGGGACAGCTTATTTGTCTACCTGTTTCTAACCCTGTACAAGTTATGTAACAAGTTCTCCTAAGGCCGGATTCACACGAGCGTGTGCGTTTTGCACGCTCAAAAAACAATGCAAAAGGTCCATAACAGCTCCGTGTGTCAGCAGCGTATGATGCGTGGCTGCGTGATTTTCGCGCAGCCGTCATCATTATGACACTGTATGTTTTCATTCATAGTTTTTACTGCTGTTGCGCGAATCACGTGCTTCCGTGTGCTGCGCGTGATTTTCACGCACCTATTGACTTCAATGGGTGCGTGACGCGCGAAAAACGCACAAGTACAGGACATGTCGTGAGTTTTACACAGCGGACACACGCTGTGTGAAAATCACGGACTGTCTGAACGGCCCCATTGACTAACATAGGTCCGTGCGAGGCGTGTGAAAATCACGCGCGTTGCACGGATGTATTATTATACGTTCATCTGAATAAGCCCTAAGGCTACATTCAGACAAGCCTCGGCAACCTCGGATGTGAAAAACTGAAATTTTTCACGCCCAAGGTGCACTCGTGCGGGACACGCTGTCACGGATTTCCCCATAGACTAGAGTCTATGGGGGGATGTGGAGGGACAGTAAAATAGGACATGTCCTATTTTATCACGTACCCTTTACACACTCCGTTTAAACAACGGTCGTGTGAACAGCCCCATTGAAATACATGAGTCCGGGGGGCGCTCGCGAGCTGCTAACCAAGATGGCCGCATGCTGAGGTAGCTCCGCGACTCCTGGGCACAACAGCTATCAGACGCTAACTTTTGAGGTGAACTATCTCGCTATCACACCCCACTTTCTCCCCCAGACGACCCCCTGCTCAGTTTGTTCATGGTCCGGAAGAATTTAGTGGGGCGAAAGGACTTAAAACCGCCGGAGTCCTCCGTCCCTGCCCCCACGCCTGAGAGCGCAACTTCTCCCGCCATGTCGGCAGGCTCCGAGGATGAGATACGGGCCTCACCCGAGCTCATTGCAGACTCGCAAGAGGACGGGTCCCAGCAACCCGATCCACAATTCACTACCAGAGATGCCTCCCTGCTTCTAAAATTTAAGCAGCTTCTACAGCAGGAACTACAACTTACAGCTTCTAAGCTGTCCAGGGATCTTACTCGGGAGATACGGGAGCTGGGAGCCCGGACAAATGTCCTGGAGACTAAAATGGATGACACCATAGAAGTCTTAAATGCGCACGATGCTGAATTCGATTCCCTGAGGGCAGATTTGGATTCCACTATGCTCCGACTAGAGGATTTTGAAAACCGTGCGCAGCGGGGAAACCTTCGAATTAGAGGTTTACCTGAAACCTACGAAGATCTTAACTCCTCGGTTACTGCCCTGTTCCAGGAATTGGCGCCAGGCCTCCCTATAGACAGATTGTAGATGGATCGGGTCCACAGATCGCTCGGTCCCAAACGTCAAGATGGTAGGCCACGGGATATAGTGGTGAAACTTACCTATTATGCTACTAAAGAAACCCTGTCTCAAAAAGCCAGAGCTGCTTCATCCCTGCTGTTCCAGGGTCACGAATACCAAATCTTCGCCGATCTTTCCCCGATCACCATCCAAAAGCGGCGGAACATGAAACCCCTGCTGGCCGTCTTACAACATCGTCAGATTAGATACCGCTGGGGATACCCTTTCAAGCTCCAATTTTCTGTGGATAATAAGCTCTACTCCGCCAACTCAGCCGACGACCTCAAGCAACTTTTGGTCACCCTGCAACTTTTACCTGTGGAGGCTGACAGACCGAGTCAACTGTTTCAGGTGCGCCGCGACAGACCTACTCTTCGCCCCATCTGGGAGAAAGTTCCTCCACGCAGACCACCTGGGAGATCTGGTGCCATACCCGATGTTCGTGACGACCCCGCCTGATGGATGAGTACTTTTTGCTTGGAATCCTCCTGTGTAGTGGTCTGACCGTCCACCTTTTTGTTTCCAATAACCTTGGATTGTTACTCTGCCTCACTTGCAATGGTCTGTCTATGATGGAGACTGATCTCTGCAACGGGCAGTTAAACTCATTAGACGTTTTGTCTTGTTGTGTTTGATTTCTATGCTGTTCCCTACATACAAAGTATTTCTGGCATTGCCCGCACTCATTTTCCACTTACACATTTATGGATTTTTGGTCTGGCCTGCTATGCATGTTTTGCCTTACCTCATGGCGGCACTGCATGCATGGCCTGCTGGACATACATTTCAACTGCCTCCTATTCTGTATTGCAGCTGGATGTTGCGGCATACTTCTCTCGGGCCGTGGACCGGCCTGCCGGGTGCCCCCTGCCTCTCATTGGGGGTGGCGGGTGTCGGGCGTGCTGTTTCCCGGCTCGAGATGTTGTTTCATACACTGTGCTTTAATATGCCGCTTCACAACACTGTCTTTGTTTCTGTATACAAGTAATGGGACACACCAAGCCTGCCGCCGTTCCATTTTGTGTGGGATCGGTTAACTCTGCTTTACATTTGCTGTCAATATACTTACGTTTTATTCCCCTTACTTTACCTCTGCTACATTTTTGAGTTCACCCCAACAAAATGTTGTTACCACACCTTTGTGCCCAGGTGCTGGCGACCCCCTGGTTCTACAAGTAGTATTACCCGTACTGCTATCCACTTCTCTATGCCGTGTTTTGGGCATTTTCCACTTCTCGATGTCTATGTGCATAGTTCTTTCTATATCCCTTTTTATTTAGTCTGTCTCTCCCTCCCCTCTCTTACCTTCCCCTCTCTCCTTCTCCCCCTGTCGGTCAGAACTCTTCGTCGGATCATTAAACCACTCTCATGGCCCCTCCTGCTTTGAAAATAATCTCTCACAATGTCCAGGGTTTCAACTCCCCACACAAACGCTCGAAGGCTTTTCATTTCTACAAAGCTAGCCATGCCGATATAGTTTGCCTCCAGGAAACTAGATTTTCTGCCACGTCTAAACCACAATATCTAAGCGCGCACTTCCCCGTTTTTTATGGCGCATACGCTCACGAAAAACGGCGAGGAGTAGTTATTGCCTTCAGAAAGAATCTCCCTTTTATTTGCAACACAGAAATTATTGATCCCACTGGACGCTATGTGATTTTAGTTGGCACACTATTTGATGTAGAAGTGACCCTAGTAGGTTATTATGGTCCTAATGACTTTCAAACAGGGTTTTTTTCCCACCTATTTAAGCTGGTCGACGCTAACCGACGGGGTCTTCTGGTGGTTATGGGTGACTCGAATCTGGTAATCAATCCTTCAGTGGATAAATCCCCGACCCCCAATCCATCCACATCCCACACATCTTCCTCTGAGTTGAGGGATATGTTGCACCTACATGACCTTCAAGATCTCTGGCGTGAACTCCACCCCACCACAAAAGACTTTACTTTCTATTCCTGCCCTCATTCCTCGTTTAGCCGTATTGACCACATATTTACATCTCAAAGATCTCTACCACTATGCTCCTCAGCTAAGATATTAAGCACACCTTGGTCTGATCATAACCCAGTGGAAGTTTCCTTTTCTTCCCTAGTCCCACGGGGGCTCTCCTTTAACTGGCGTCTGAATGACTCCCTTTTGTCCTCTAAAGATACTTTCGCGCAAGTGGAAGCGGCGGTAAAGGACTATTTTGACCTGAATGTGGGTTCCACGTCCTCCCCGATTATATTGTGGGAGGCGCATAAAGCCACATTGCGGGGAGCTCTCATTCGACTAGGCTCATTTAAAAAGAAAAATAGAGAACGAAAAATCGCGGAGTTATACCGCGTGTTAGAACAAAAGGAACATACTTGGAAACAGAACCCCTCGATCGCTAATAAAACCTCGGTAGATGCTACTAGGTTGGAACTGGACCTTCTATTGACGGAGCAGGTAGAACGCAAACTCAGATGGTCCAAACAGCGATACTACTCGCAAAGTAATAAACCGGGTAAACTCCTGGCCCGTCAATTGAGGGTCCCTGTGTCGCCAAGGGAGCCTATTAGATTACGAACTTCCACAGGTAATGTTACAGCGGACCCCAATAACATCACTTCCCTATTTCAAAATTTCCTCTCCAACTTATACTCCTCCCCCCCATTATTTGACTCCTTGAGGGCTGAAGGCTTATTTGCAGACCTGACTTTTCCGGATATCACTCCTTCCAACCTTGAAGCCTTGGAGGCTGAGATATCCGAAGCAGAGGTTCAGGCAGCTATCAAGGAGTTGAAACCCTCCAAATCACCTGGTCCTGACGGTTTTTCTCCTTTATATTATAAAAAACTCTCCCCACTACTGGTCCCGTATTTAACTCAACTCTTTAATGCCCTCAGAACTGGTACAACCCCTCTCCCATCAACCCTTCATGCTCATATCGCTATGATCCCCAAACCACAAAAAGACTCTCTCCAAATTACCAACTACAGACCAATATCACTCTTGAACAAGATTATGGCGACTAGGATTAACTGCTTCCTTGACGTTATTATCCATGGGGACCAGGCTGGCTTTGTCCCAGGCAGACAGACAAGTGATTGTACCAAGAGAGTTATATCTCTGATTCATGTAGCTCGTAGGAGAAATGTGGCCTCAATGCTTCTCTCGCTCGATATTCAAAAAGCCTTCGACACAATATCCTGGTCGTACATGGATTTTGCCTTGGGGAAGTGGGGCTTCCAGCGCCACTTTATGTCCTAGGTGCATGCCCTCTATTCCAACCCTACAGCCAAAGTTTGCTATGCTGGTTATCAGTCTGCTCCTTTTCCTACTGAACGGGGCACTAGACAAGGATGTCCGCTATCTCCCATTCTATTTATTTTGGCTCTTGAGCCCTTGGCTATGATGATACGCCAAAATCAGAACATCAAAGGGTTGGAAGTGGCGGGCATGCAACATAAAATGTCCCTTTTTGCTGATGACATGCTACTAATGCTCTCCCAACCTACTGTTTCCCTTCCCAACCTAATGAAAACTTTATCCGATTTTGCCTCAATTTCTGGGCTAGCAATTAACCCTACAAAATCAATTGCATTAAATATTAATCTCTCCCAACAAGTCCTGCACTCCATACGTAGCCATTTTCCTTTTCAATGGGCCAGACACTCATTAAATTATCTGGGTATTCACCTGACCCCCTCATATGCTCAGCTATATTCTGCCAATTATCCCTCTCTGATCCGCTCCCTCACCTCTTCTCTGACATCATGGCAACACACTTATCTCTCTTGGGTTGGACGGATTTCTGCGGTTAAAATGACCATCCTTCCCAGGCTTCTTTACCTATTTCAAACCCTGCCGATAAAAGTCCCACCGCACATATTACGTCTCCTTCAGAACCGTATATCCTCGTTTATCTGGCGTGGCACACGTCCTAGAATATCCAGGTCCACTCTCTGCTCGCTGAAAACAGACGGGGGATTGGGTGTTCCTAATATCTCTAAATATTATCAAGCAGCCATGATAGCATCCTTGCCTAACTTACACGTTTCGGTAAATATGCCTCTATGGGTGTACCTGGATGTTCCGGAGGTGTCGCCCACCCCGATACAATCTCTGCCCTGGATGCCCCCATCCTTACGTCCTACCCATCTCTCCCCTTCTCTTACACACATTTTAACGGTCTGGGACTCTATCAAATATTCCAGTAGATTGATTTCTCCACATCTTCCCCTTATTTCTATATGGCACAACCCTTTGTTCTCTCCTGGCGCAGACAACTATTATGCCTTTAAATGGTGGTGGTCGAATGACATACTTAGAGTTCACCAACTCCTCACGCCCACTCACTCTCGGATTCTCTCGTTCTGTGAACTCCAGACCTCTAAGCAGATCCCCAGTGGCGAGATATTCAGATATCTACAACTTAAGAACTGGATTACTTCTCTTCTTAACAACAGGGATACATCTGACTCTTGCTCACAGTTCGAGAGAATCTGCAGCATCTGCCCAACCTCGAGAGGGATTATATCCCTCTTATACAAATGGCTCCTCAACAATCCATCCCCTACCCCTCATACATACGTGGACCGATGGCACCGGGACTTGGGGATGACGCTGGAACTGGCTGAGTGGCGTAGTATCTGGAGCACAGTTTCACATTGCTCTATCAATACGAATATCTTAGAATCCGCATATAAAGTCATGATGCGGTGGTACTTGGTCCCCAGCCGAATTGCACATGCATTTCCCTCTTACCCTGCTTCATGCTTTAGGGGATGCCCCGCGCCTGGTGACATGCTCCACATATGGTGGTCCTGTCCTAAACTCGTTAGATTCTGGAGCAGAGTCTTTGGTCTCGCTCAGAGTCTGTTTGGTATAATTTTACATAAAGACCCTAAGTTAGCTCTCCTCCACCTCAAACCCTCTGAACTAACGCATGCACAATTTCAATTGTTCTCTTACATCCTATTGGCTGCCAAAATGACTATTGCCCACTCCTGGAAAAAGCAGTCTGTAATTTTTGCAGGTGTCAAAACCAGAATGGACCAAATATTTGTAAACGAAAAACTCACAAGTATTTTATTGGATAGGATTGCCAGATTCGAGTTGCTTTGGCTGCCCTGGATCAATTACGCCTACTCTCACCTACCTGGTGCCATGATCACCGCCTTTTGACAATTTGCTAATAATTTTTCTCTAGATCTCTGGCCGACCACACCTTTACCTTTCCCTGTCTTTTTGTTCCCCTCTCTCCATTCCCTCTTTCTACTTCTCAATTTTGTTTCCTCTTTTTACATGCTCTTATCATTACCGCCCTGACTGTTTGACATACTGACTAGTGCATTGCTGTATCAGTTGCGATATATTATATATTGTGTATCTCCCCCCCTTTTTCTTGTGTTTATGCAATATATTTCCTTACTTTGTTGTAAAAACTCAATAAAACTTGTTGAAAAGAAATACATGAGTCCGTGTGACAGCCGTTGTTTTAACAGCCGTCACACGGACCAGATACACGCTCGTCTGAATGAGCCCTTACAGAATGTCACTGTGCAACGTTTTGAAAAGGTAGATTTTCTTATCCCTCTAATGGATGAATGGAGCAATCCCTGGGGGAAGCACATCCCTATCTGGCACTACACTCCTGCTGCATCATGATTGGTCAGGTTGACTACTGATGGAAAGATTCAGAACTGGTCCAAGTTTTGTCCGTTTGTTGAAAATGGCTCTTACAGGAGGTCAATGGAGGTCAATGAATCAGAAACCAGTGTGACAAATCTGTAGATATAGGGCCCTTGCCGTATCATGTCTCTGTACCAATAAAAGCATGGCCGAAGCAAGGGATGGAAGCAAAGTATTGGCTTCTCTGACCCTAAACACCTGGCAATTTTGCTGCATCGGAAAATTTTGTCCTCAAAAACTAATTTTGTATATAAAACATTCTCCCGATAGTTGGACAAAACCTCTCAATATAACAAACTGTTATCTTTATATCTGCTGCCAAGTTATGGGGCACAATCCGCTGACCAGTTCATATTGTAGAAGAATCTGGAGCAAAACACAATGAGGCAGATTTAGTATTTAGTCTTTTCGTGTGCCTATTTTCTTGGCGCATATATTGTTGGCCATATGTATTCATGCGTGTGCCAGAAAGAACTTGGTTTGTGTCATGCTCGTCGCGTCGTATACTTAGAATATGTCCGTGGATTTGTTGAGTCGTGAAATTCTCCAGATTTTTTACTGGCGTGCGCCAGTTTTGTGTTTGGGTGGTATACTTCAGATCAGTATTTTGCAATCCGTAGTGTAATGAAAGGAACAGAGTATATGCCAAATCTATCAAACAGCGAGCATTCATTGAAAGTTTGGTTCATCTTCAGCCTAGCACCTCTAGCTTTAGGCTATATATCCCCAATGGCCCACATTTATGAATGCTGTGTAATAGTTAGCGTAAATTGAATCCAGGCAGGTACAAAATGCGCCAAATTTATTACAGTGCTGCATCCGGTATGATTTTAGTGCATCTTGCATGACTTGTTAGAAGCTTTTCTCCTCCTTTTACCATAATTAATTTGGCTGATTTGTCACCAGATTTTTTGGTACATTTGATGCCACACCCTTTTAAAAAGCCCCACCCCCTCTATGCTAAGCCACACCCCTTTGGGTTTCACCAAAATTTTGAGCATTTTTTGACACTTTCTAGATCTCACTTTACTGAACTAATATTTCGTTGGATAATCATGGTTTCTGAGAATTGCTTGACATCTGTGTTGCATGGAGTCGACCAACTTCTTGCACGTCTGAACAGGTATCCAGTCCAGGAAGATTGGACAACATTTTAGTTCTTCTGCATTTTTGGGTTTTGCCTCCTGATTTTTTTATGTCACCCTACAAGTTCTCTATGGGATTGAGGTCAGGGGATTGGGCTGGCCACTCCATTACCTCAATCCTGTTTGTCTGTAACCAAGATGTCTTTCGATTACTGGTGTGTATTGGGTCAAACACCCATTTCAAGGGCATTTCTTCTTTGGCATAGGGCAACATGATCTCAAAGTATTTTGATGTATTTGAATTGATCCATGATCACTTGTATGCGATAAATAGGTCCAACGCCCTGGTATGAGAAACCTCTCCATATCATGATTTTTGCACCACCATGCTTTACTGTCTTCACAGTGTATTGTGGCTTGAATTCAGTGCTCGGGGGTCGTCTGATATACTGTCTGCGGACCTAGACCCAAAAAAAACAATTTTGCTTTCATCAGTCCACAATTTTGTGCCATTTCTTTTTGGGCCAGTCAATGTGTTCCTTGGCAAATTTGATCCTGATCAGGACATTTTCTTTTTTTTCAACAAAGTTTTTGCTGGTAACTCGTCTTCACCTAATCGTCTTTGGACTGTAGCAGGACTCACTGGTAACGTCAGATCTTCTTTGATCTTTCTGGAGGTGATCATTGACTGAGCCTTTGCCATTTTCGCTATTCTTGGATCCATTTGAACAGTAGTTCCCCGCTTCCTTCCACGTCTTTCAAGTTTTGGTCGCCGCTTCAAGGCATTTGAGATCATTTTAGCTGAGAAGCCTAGAATTTGCTGCACTTCTCTATGCTTTCCCTCTCCAATCAACTTTTTAATCAAAGTAGGTTTTTCATCAGAACAGGAAATGCCCTATATAACCAACATGTGCAACATCTGCCACCCTCCTACCGTAAATAAGGGCCAAAATTGACACCTGTTATTCCACAGAATGATGGACTTCACCAATTTAACTTCTCACTGCTATTATTTTGAACAAGCTTCTTTCAATTAATGATTCAATTCCTCAGAATGAGCGGCATGCATGTCCTTATTGTTGGCTCTGGTTTTTCTCTACTATTCTACTACACTTACAAGTCAATTCTTTGCTATGTAGAAATATCACTTCTACCAAAAACATTGATTTATCAGGTTGATGATATTGGACTGATATTTTTTTTAACACTACTGTATATTAGAAGAACAAAGCCATAAATGATGTCAGATAATCAGTATTTTATTGCCTGTGGTTGCTGCTCACCAAAAGTGTAAAGCTTCGTCTTGAGAAGATATTCGCCAGCAGAATTTCATGATTCTCAAAGTTCCACAAACCAAAAGTCAGCACTTCTGTATCTTAACCCTCCCGTGGCAGAACGGCTCCATCCTTCATTCTTTATGTTAATTCTTAGATTCTCCACTTCTAATTTATATGCTAATAATACAGTCGTGGTAGCACTAAGAGATCTTCAAATGTAATGAGTCATCAGATTTAGCTTTTCTTACCCACTTCTACATAAGGATACTCTTCTTTCTGTTGAGGTCACCCACCTGTGATGTTGAACAGTTCCCATGGGACTTCCATCATCCTGGTAACCCTCTTGTATTGGACTACAGCCCAAGTCTACCCAAATATCCCCCTACCATTTTCCCTTCTCTGACCGATATCTCAATAAACACAGATCAGAAAACAGTCCGCTGGCTATGGTCAAGTTTTGTTAAGGTGGGAAATTGGAATGTAAAAGTTGGATAATAAAGCAGCAGTCCTTGATGCCTGTGATCTTTGGTGTCGTGATAACATTCGAGGATATAGTAGACCAAACAAATGGATCCTTGACTAAAGCAGGCCCAAATTACCAGAGGTAAGCTTCATCTCATTCTGAACATAGGAGAAGATCCAGCTCATTGGAGAAGATAATTGTGCTCCAAAAAGTTAAAAGGACGACCAGTGACTAGATGGATGGAGACCATCATAAATCCTGAAACCTCACTGCCATGGAAGACCATCTCCTCTTGACATGGGGTCTGCCAGACACATATGCGGAAGGCAGACCAAAGAAATGCATGGCGGAAACATTTGCTATCAATCAACCCTATCATCTGGCTGTGCATCACCGTTAAAAAGGCGTCTGTCACCAAGAGGTCTGTAACCATTTATTACAAAGGTTCCATGGATGTCACTATGGGGCGCCTCGGCCAATTAGACCGGGGGGGGGGGCGCCTCAGCCAATTAGACAAGGAGGCGCCTCTAAACTACATGTAGTGTGAATAGTGAATGGGCACCATGAGCGAGGGTTTGGGGTGCCATTAGTGCACACAATAGCTTCGTTTTACCTTAAATTCTAGCAGTGATCTCCGCCCAGTGGCTTTCCAGCTGTTTCAAAACTACAACCCCCAGTATGCTTTGACAACCATAGGCTTTTAAGTTGTTTCAAGGTTACGTTTTACCTTGAGAAGAATTTAGATTTTGAGCAGCTGAGCACCAGAGCATTTATTTGGAAAAATATAAAAAGTCCAAAAGGTGTTTTTCTCCCCATTTCATATTTTGTCATAATTAAATTTGCGAATGAAATAACCTGCCAAACGTCTTACTGCTGTCTGGCCAAACATGTCACAGTCCTTATCCCTCATGTTTCACCCTTAAAATTAATTTTCAATGTAAACATCCCGAGGACTTTCCCTGTTTACAGTGAAAATACTGCAGAAACTGTGAGAATGACTACATGTATTAATGAATGAGGACATCAAAGATCTGCCATATAGTGGTAAGGTCGGTAACCTGGCTCTCTGGGTATTGTAAATGTCAAACCCTCAATGGGGGTCACTATAAAAAGTACTGCAAATTGTAGCGTTACCCATGACAACCAATCACATAGGAAAAATAAAATTGGAGAGGCTGCAATGGCTACATAAATGTCCTTTTTAATTTGGGAGCTAACTAGAGGGCACCCTAATGTACAAGGGGGTAAATTGGGTAAAAAAACAGTGTCATGCCCTAAACTCGTTACTACCGCTGAATCCGAGAGCAGAGCCAAGAAGGGTTACGTGAATCACACAGGAAGAAGTCTGTTTCTAAGGAATCAGGAGCAAATCTCAAGTGTTTGAACCTCCTTAATTGGTACTTCTGGTGCAATATTGTGGGTGCAACAATGCCCACTAGGTTATCTTGCAAAGAACATCATACGCATTTCCTAATCTAAAGGTTACCAGTCCTGGTGGTAATTTTCCTTTAGGGTAAGTTCACAGAGGGCGGATAAGCTGCGTAAAGGTACACGGCGTATCCATCCTGGCGGCTGCAGCGAATTCCGGACGAAAAACCACACCAAATTGAGGTGCAGTTTTTTGCCCGGAATGTCTGCTGTGGAAAACGGAAGCGAAAAAAAAAAAATGCCCTGTGATTGGCTGCAGCGGTCACATGGATGAAACGTTATCCCAGAAGGTCGGTCTGGACAAAGAAGCACAGAATTCTAGGTAAGTATAAGATTTTTTTTCCGGAGTTGCGATTTTTGCGGCGAAATCACAGCTTTTTCCGCAGCAAAAATCTCAACATCTGCAATTTGTTGCAGGTTTTACCTTCCCATCTAATTTAATGGGGAAAACCCAGAGCAAAAAAGCAGCGATTACGCAAATACAATTGACATCCTGCGGATTAAATACTGCACCTCGGGTGAATTTCTGAGCGTTTTTTTCCGCTTATCATGGATGCAGCGTGTGGATGAGATTTGTGCAAATCTCATCCACTCTGCTGCTACTGAAAATGTATTTACGCTACATGTAAACCCGTCCTAAGAGGACCTTCCATTAGAAGACAACCGTTATATTGTGGATACAGACTGGTGGGAGATGTAATACAGGTTATGGTCATCTGGTTATGTTTCCTATGACGGTGGTATATAATGGGATCATCATTTGTAGTAAGCGCATCATTAATTCTATATGTGTTATACCGTGCCTGCCAAGCACACTTCAGCAGGCGGCCAAGATATATTAACCCCGATAGACATGCCAGCACTGACTCAAGAAATTTTGTGTGATGATGTCATGACAACAACATACACACTTCGGGCTGAGGCACAGTGTGTGCCAGTTGTGGCCGGAGTGTCGCAGAATTTTTACAGAGCCCAAGTTGTCAGGAGGGAAATTCCGTCCCTGATTATTGGTCTCTGGAGTCGATTAATCATAGAGCGAGGCCAGACCTGATAGGAGGATGGTGGAATCATGGATGAGACAAGAAGAAGTTATTTATAGAGCAGGGAGTGGCCGCACTCGCCCATTCAGATATTCCAAGCTTTACTATGTGTCATCATGAAACACTTTTGGCATTGCTTCTCGACCATGGGCTTCACCATCTCTATGGAGTATTTATTTCTGTTACTTATATAGTGGCAATATATTCCGCAGCACTGTACAGAAGTTGTTCTCATTTGCTGTCCCCAGAGGGACTCAAAATCTGAATTCCCTATCGGTATGTTTTTGGGACTGTGGGAGGAACCCCATGCAGACACAAGGAGTACATACAAACTATGCAGATGTTGCCTTTGCTCAGAATCAAACCCAGGACTCATCCGCTGCAAGGTAACGGGGCTAACCACTGAGCCACCATGCTGCTTATTATGATGTCATGCCGGTGACTGTTCATTATACCACTGACTGACGGGTTTTGATCACAAAAAGGGGGAATGTTACATATGAAACATCGGCATCCACTCGTTTCATTTTAATTCGTTTTGCATCGTTCAACTTTTTGTTCTTCTTCACATTGGGCGATAAAGCAACTATTTTGGCTACTGTGCAACTTGTTACTTGTTATAAAAAAAAGTTTGGACCATTACATCCAATTGAAGCCAATAGACAATACACTGAACTGCACCAGTTGGCGTAATGGGTGCAATACAACATGGCATATGAGTCACGGCATATGGTGCACATACTGCTTTAGTGAAATTTGACTTTACCCAATATCTAATGCGCCTGGCAGACCTCATGGCCGTCTTTGTGTGAAATATGATCAGACGTGTTGGGTACCACCAATGTCGTCATAATGAAATCCCGCTAGATAAGTGGCACCAGTGGTGTTTGTCAACGCTGATTCCCTTTCCCCACAAACTATTAAAATGAAAACCAAGTTCATCTAAGCTAAACGTGCATATAAATGGGGGAGTCTGGGCCTTTAACCAATGGCTGAAAACCATCTAATGTCTCTGTGTGTGTGTGTGTGTGTGTGTGTGTGTGTGTGTGTGTGTGTGTGTGTGTGTGTGTGTGTGTGTGTGTGTGTGTGTGTGTGTGTGTGTATATTTATTTATTTATTTTTTATTTATTTTTTTGTATTGAATATAATTTCCCCTCAATTTTTCTCTTACGAAAAATTGGAATCCATATCCTCAGGTTAAATTACAGTACCGTAAAAACATTTTTATACTGTTACAGTCTACGTCTAGTCTACCTGTAATTATCAGAACTGATCATAATGGAGGTGCGAGCATTATAAATCTCATAAAAAAGAAAGTTTTAAGGACTTGCACGGGTAAAACAAGGTTAGACAATGGGGAAAAATGTTTAACGTTATAGGGGAATTAAAGTGCATATGTCTGAATAATAAAACATCCACATGCGCGTGAATTTTCCTGTTCTCTAGTTTTCTATAGTATTTTTACTATTTTAGTGCAGCAGTTTGTGCTTCAGAGCTGCTCTTCCTGTTGTTCAGGTGGGATACAAAGTTAAACAGCCATTTTGTAGGCTATGGAGGACTGTCTTTTGTCTTTGGTCACCCACTGCAGGTCAGGCAGTGAACAATTTTGTAAAGTTAGCAGAGAGGAGCGTGCTCCTCCATCTTTTATACAGGGTTTATTAAGGAGTGGGTCTTAGACAAAAGAACTTAAAGCAACCTAATCCCCAACCCTTTTTCTAAACATCCTCTTCTACATTTGCTGCCCCTGGTGGGATGAAGGAGATCGGAGAATAATGGAGACCTCCTTGGCGTCCCTTTACAGTCCAGCAGTAGAACTAACAGACATGGTCACTTCTTGGGAGGTTTTTGGAGCCGTTTTTCATTGACTCCGTTGAAAAACAGCTCCAATAACGTCCGTAAAATACGCCGTGAAAAATGCGAGTTGCTACAAAAATTTCTGAAAATTAGGAGCGGTTTACGCCTGAAAACAGCTCCGTATTTTGCTAAGCCGTGTGAACATACCCTTAGGGTATGTGCACACACACTAATTACGTCCGTAATTGACGGACGTATTTCGGCCGCAAGTACCGGACCGAACACAGTGCAAGGAGCCGGGCTCCTAGCATCATACTTATGTACGATGCTAGGAGTCCCTGCCTCGCTGCAGGACAACTGTCCCGTACTGAAAACATGATTACAGTACGGGACAGTTGTCCTGCAGTGAGGCAGGGACTCCTAGCATCGTACATAAGTATGATGCTAGGAGCCCGGCTCCCTGCACTGTGTTCGGTCCGGTACTTGCGGCCGAAATACGTCCGTCAATTACGGACGTAATTAGTGTGTGTGCACATACCCTTAGAGAAAAAAGGGCAAAATCAATTCAGTGTGCAAAAAAAGTACAAAAAAACTAAGGAAAATGCATGTAAAGCATTCATAGATTCAGCAAAGTGGGAACATTTTGGGATTACAGAGGCCAGAGAAGAAAACGTCTTTATATGTATATTAAATAATACGTACAAAATAATAAACCTTCTATTTCTTAGACTTATGGTTGCGGCCTATTGGGGCCCCTTTCCACATTTTGCCGTAGGGAACCATGATTCTAAGTTATGCCACTAATCTCGAGGATTATGATATAGAACAGGTATCATATCATGATAATGGTAATAGAAATTAGGTTCCAAGGTCCGGGAACAAATAAAATCTGTGTGATCCAGGTTCTTTAATGAGGAAATCTGGTCAAAATGATGATGTGATATGTCATGGATACATGTGAGAAGATGACATTGGTGAAATCAGACTACCACAGAGTTTATGAATGAAACAACGCTAAGTGTTCGAAGGGTACATACCTGTAAAACACAATTTTACAGAATGTAACTCAAGATCAGTACAAGATAAGTAATATAATGTATGTACACAGTTACTCCACCAGCAGAATAGTGAGTGCAGCTCTGGAGGATAATACAGGATGTAACTCAGAATCAGTACAGGATAAGTAATGGCATGCATATACACAGTGACTCCACCAGCAGAATAGGGAGTGCAGCTCTGGAGTATAATACAGGATGTAACTCCGGATCAGTACAGGATAAGTAATGTAATGTATGTACACAGTGACTCCACCAGCAGAATAGTGTGTGCAGCTCTGGAGGATAATACAGGATGTAACTCAGGATCAGTACAGGATAAGTAATGTAATGTATGTACACAGTGACTCCACCAGCAGAATAGTGAGTGCAGCTCTGGAGTATAATACAGGATGTAACTCAGGATCAGTACAGGATAAGTAATGGCATGCATATACACAGTGACTCCACCAGCAGAATAGGGAGTGCAGCTCTGGAGTATAATACAGGATGTAACTCAGGATCAGTACAGGATAAGTAATGTATGTACACAGTGACTACACCAGCAGAATAGTGAGTGCAGCTCTTGAGTATAATACAGGATGTAACTCAGGATCAGTACAGGATAAGTAATGAAACAGAAATCTCTGAGTAGTGCCAAGGGGGATTAATCTCTGTTTAGAGCTGTTTCATTCTGGAACTCAGTAGTGGTCCGAGGTCAGAGACTTCACCAATATCATCTTCGCACGTGTGTGTATATAGCCAGAAGATCACTGTGAATGGATTTCCCCTTTTACACCCCAGTATTTGGCAGGACTCCTCTACATCACACTTTTAATTGTTTATTGTCGCCTGCCTCACACGAGCAGCGATGACATAAATCAGATGAATGAAGGTTCTCGGCGATATTCCACCCTTCTCTTTTTTTGGAGCACACATTACTGAGCGCACTATGGAAACACAGCTGTGAAATCGTAGTATTCAAAACTGAACGGAATTACCAACCATAAAAACAAACGTTTAACAGTAATTAAGGATCCTGCCGCAATGTTAAAATACTATTGGAAGCGACTGCCAGTGAAAGATCGACTTACCAGCTAAGCTATGAGACAGGAGTATTAGGGGTGCAGGGGAAGGGGGAAGCAATTCCATGCTTTGTTATATACCTTACAGGGGGTGTCTAAGGACACAGAACAGGGGGGAGTTAAAATTTGGGGCTTTAGCACTCCCCACCACCTTAAAAAATTAAAGAGATACAAGTACCTGAGTCGTCCTCTTGTGGGAAGTCTTAGGTTATTCTATTCAACCATTTGTGGCTCATCTTAGTCTCCAAGACAAATAACTGAGTGACAACCACTGATGGCAAATGCTGAGTGACAACCACTGATGGCAGATGCTGAGTGACAACCACTGATGGCAGATGCTGAGTGACAACCACTGATGGCAGATGCTGAGTGACAACCACTGATGGCAGATGCTGAGTGACAACCACTGATGGCAGATGCTGAGTGACAACCACTGATGGCAGCCATTGCATTATACACCCAATCTGCAGTGTTAAGACCGTTTTACACAATCCAATGATCGGGCAAACGAGCGCTCACAGAATATTCGTTCCCGATCATTGACCTTTGTAAACAGGGCAACAATCAGCCAATGATCGTCCTCGTTCATCGGCTGTTCATATAAGTTTATTCAGTCGAGAATATTATCGTTGTTGGCAACACATCTCCTTGTGTAAACAGGAAGATGCGCTGCCGACATGATGGTAATGCATGGGGACGCGCGATCGTAGTAACGATCGCTCGTCCACATACACAGCTCCTTGTGAAAGGAGCAAACGTGCGCCGATCAACGAGCTGTCTTGTTGATCGGCGCTTGTTTACACGACCCCTGTCGGGCCGTGGAAGAGGACCCTTGTAGGGCTCATGCACACGGCCATATTAAAATTTTATAAAAATCTTCAAAATAAAATGTAGTTCTCCTTTAAATTAATAATCAGAAACAGAATATAAATGTGACCATTTATTATATATAAAGCGATGAATGACTGTATAAGACCAGACAAGATAACCCTAATGATCTTCAGCACTAATGTGTAAAGTGTATTAATTATCGTGCTCCGCCTAATACCTAGCTATAGCGGCTAATGGTTATCATGCTGTACTTAAATAATTAGGACAATGTAAGCAGTCCCGCCAATTACCCACAGCCTTTATTTTAAGGCTTATTACGAGGATAATTATTGGTGATTCATTTAGCGAATAAAACTTCAAGTGCAAGTAAAAATTATCATGGCTTTTCATACCCATAATATTGTGTATAAGGACGATGCAGCGAAGGTGACATTGGCGCAACAACGGTGAGGAAAATTACCAATGCAAGAGGGTCTCAGCTACATAACAATATATAAGTGGTCATGAAGAGAACAAATACGTACATAATGGAAATGGCAAATATTGTATCCAGTCATAAGGTAGTGCAAAAGTCTCCGAAAAATTATTACTGTAGTATTATTAAGTATTATTAAGTAGTATTCCCCAACATGTGGCTAGCCAGCTGTTGCAAAACTACAACCCTCAGCATGCCTTGATAGCCTGCGCCTATCAGGGCATGCTGGAAGTTGTAGTTTTGCAATAGTTTAAGAGTCACATGTTGGGATATATTGCTGTAAAAGTACAAATCATTTAGGTGGCCCTGACTTTCTCATTAACATAGGGCTCTTGTCCACTTTTTAACACCATGTTGTTGTTCGGTCAAACATTCTGTGCTGGTTAACTTCTTTATCTATCTTTATAGCGATCAAAGCTCAGTTGTTCTGATATATTCCAGTATTATAGTAGTTATATTCTTGTATATAGGGGGCAGTATTATAGTAGTTATATTCTTGTATATAAGAGCAGTATTATAGTAGTTATATTCTTTTATATAGGAGCAGTATTATAGTAGTTATATTCTTGTATATAGGGGCAGTATTATAGTAGTTATATTCTTGTATATAGGGGGCAGGATTATAGTAGTTATATTCTTGTATATAGGAGCAGTATTATAGTAGTTATATTCTTGTATATAGGGGCAGTATTATAGTAGTTATATTCTTGTATATAGGAGCAGTATTATAGTAGTTATATTCTTGTATATAGGGGGCAGTATTATAGTAATTATATTCTTGTATATAGGAGCAGTATTATAGTAGTTATATTCTTGTATATATGAGCAGTATTATAGTAGTTATATTCTTGTATATGGGCAGTATTATAGTAGTTATATTCTTGTACATAGAGGACAGTATTATAGTAGTTATATTCTTGTATATAGCAGTATTATAGTAGTTATATTCTTGTATATAGCGGCCAGTATTATAGTAGTTGGATTCTTGTATATAGGGGGCAGTATTATAGTAGTTATATTCTTGTATATAAGGGGCAGTATTATAGTAGTTATATTCTTGTATATAGGGGGCAGTATTATAGTAGTTATATTCTTGTATATAGGGGGCAGTATTATAGTAGTTATATTCTTGTATATAGGGGGCAGTATTATAGTAGTTATATTCTTGTATATAGGTGGCAGTATTATAGTAGTTATATTTTTGTATATAGGAGCAGCATTATAGTAGTTATATTCTTGTATATAGGGGGCAGTACTATAGTAGTTATATTCTTGTATATAGCTGCAGTATTATAGTAGTTATATTCTTGTATATAGGGGCAGTATTATAGTAGTTATATTCTTGTATATAGGAGCAGTTTTATAGTAGTTATATTCTTGTATATAGGGGGCAGTATTATAGTAGTTATATTCTTGTACATAGGGGGCAGTATTATAGTAGTTATATTCTTGTATATAGGGGGCAGTATTATAGTAGTTATATTCTTGTATATAGGGGGCAGTATTATAGTAGTTTAGTCTTGTATATAGGAGCAGTATTATAGTAGTTATATTCTTGTATATAGGGGCAGTATTATAGTTGTTATATTCTTGTATATAGTGGGCAGTATTATAGTAGTTATATTCTTGTATATAGGGGGCAGTATTATAGTAGTTATATTCTTGTATATAGAGGCTTATTATAGTAGTTATATTCTTGTATATAGAGAGCAGTAATATAGTAGTTATATTCTTGTATATAGGGGGCAGTATTATAGTAGTTATATTCTTGTATATAGGGGCAGTATTATAGTAGTTATATTCTTGTATATAGAGAGCAGTAATATAGTAGTTATATTCTTGTATATAGGGGGCAGTATTATAGTAGTTATATTCTTGTATATAGGGGCAGTATTATAGTAGTTATATTCTTGTATATAGGAGGCCGTATTATAGTAGTTATATTCTTGTATATAGGAGGCAGTATTATAGTAGTTATATTCTTGTATATAGGGGCAGTATTATAGTAGTTATATTCTTGTATATAGGAGCAGTATTATAGTAGTTATATTCTTGTATATAGGGGCAGTATTATAGTAGTTATATTCTTGTATATAGGGGGCAGTATTATAGTAGTTATATTCTTGTATATAGGAGCAGTATTATAGTAGTTATATTCTTGTACATAGAGGACAGTATTATAGTAGTTATATTCTTGTATATAGGGGGCAGTATTATAGTAGATATATTCTTGTACATAGGGTAGTATTTTAGTAATTTTATTGTTATTTATAATTGTGATATAGTAATGATATTTAACTTAATTTGCTAGGTCAACAGCTGAATTCACTTATATTTGCCCCACTTCTGTGCAGGGGGCGACAATGAGCACTGGAGCAGAAAGCTTTTCCCTAGGATAACAGAATACTATACTTGTGTTCCCCTCTGAGAAATGATCTGCTGATGAAAAAAGCTATTATTAAAAATGTGTATAATATATAACTTAGATATGATTACAACACAATTCCTGTTAATATTACCTGTTACTGGTATTACTTATCCATGGGTTTTACTAATGTCAGATTACTTACTGAATGTTATATATCATGTTGCTAGCTGTAAACTAAGCTAGAAAAATAGAGCAATGTATTTGGTAAAAGCTACAGAAGGGAATATACTGGCCAGTAAATCAAAGTCGCATAAGGGTGGAAATCCAAATAAATTAATGCATTTTAATGCAGATGTGATTCAGTGGCTTGCACCAATACTCCAGATGTTGGCTCAGTCGAATACCATGTGTTTTTATATATATATATATATATATATATATGACATATAGGTATCGTTCTTCGTCACTTACATCAGTTCATCTGACTTCCACATCCAGCACGATTCTGCTCTCTGAGATACCGTCTGTATAATGTCGTGCTTCACGCCGGCCATGATGACAGATTTATATTCAGTTGTATTTTCCCTTCTCAAATGTTGTACTATGTAATTTTCTAGGGTAAAGTCTTTCACATACAACCTTTCGACACCAAGGAGTCACCGCTCTGACTCATCAGGCCACAAAATATATCAAAGCTGCTTATGGATGATGTGCAGAATATGTGACATCTGTATCACACGACATGTTAAGCATCGGTAAATGCCAAAATTCTCATTATAGATACGTGAACATCTACGGAAAGGCTGTTATAGACAAGAGATGAGCCAGTGAATAGCACAAGGGTTAGTAGATGAATTATGTTACAAACCATTTATTTTTTTCTAAAATATTTCTTCGCCTACAGAAAAAGAACTGAAAAAAGCAATAAAAAATAGTCAATAAAATAAGAAAATGAGTGAAAAAGTAAATAAATAATCTGAAAAAAAACTGTATAAAAGGTCAATAAAAATATGCAAAAAAAATAATCAATAATAAGAAAAGAAAATCAGAAAAGTCAATAACAAACCTAAAAAAAAATACAATAAAAATATGGAAAAAAAAAATATTCAATAGAAATAATATAAAAAAAAAAAACAAAGGAAAAAAGCAAAAATATATATATTTTTTTTGTTTCAATTATTTGTTTCTTCAAAGTTTAACCAGTCATCTATGCCTAGGAACAGACAGTGAGACACACAAATAGGTTGTGTCTCTACCCATGTCAGGGCGAATAATAAAATAAAAATAATAAAGATAAAAGAAAAAAAAATTAATTGTTAAAAAATAATGTAAGGATAGAAAAAGGATTTAAATCAAACTAAATGTAGAAAAAAAATTCTGCCCATGCGTACATGCAATGCCTTGGCATCACTGTAATAAATATTGCATCAGTGATGTTCAAAATGTACTTTAAGCCAGAGCCTCAAAGTTATTACATTTTAGTTCGATAACACATAAAAATACCATTTATACGGTCTGAAAACTTTTCCTAGTGGCTGGAGACGTTTCTGTCATTCCTGGTCCTAATAGCTACATGCATCTGATGTCATAGCTGTATACAGGATAGTCTTTAGGTACGTGCACACGACAACGCCAATTACGTCTGAAATTACGGAGCTGTTTTCAGGTGAAAACAGCTCCTGAATTTCAGACGTTTTGACAAGTGCAGGCGTTTTTCGCAACGTCTTTTACAGACGTAATTGGAGCTGGTTTTCATTGGAGTCAATGAAAAAAGGCTCCAATTATGTCCCAAGGCGTCTTTTTACGTCCCGTCTTTTGACAGCGGCACGTAAAAAAAAAAAAAAAGCCAGTCTGCACAGAACACCGTAAGACCCATTGAATTCAATGGGCAGATGTTTGCAGAGGGTTTGGAGCCATTTTTTCGGGCGTAATTCGAGGCGTAAAACGCCTGAATTACGTCCGTAAATAGGGCGTGTGAACATACCCTTAGATTAAACTGAGCAGTACATTTTATTGATGAACGATACGATATAACGATGAAGTACCTCGCTATTTCTAAAAAAAAAAATTAGCTCATAAATCAAAAGTAATGAATCCTATTTAGTGTTCAAAATAAAACCCTATCTGTCCCATAGAAAGGAATAATCGATTGGAGTCAACCACAGGTGGACTGAGCGAGTCCTGGGCTGGGGTTGGCGACCTGTACAGTAATCTTTATACATCATTTTATATCTTTATATAAGATGCTTAACAAATCGATTGTAGGATCGTTGTATGAATGGGGTGTGAGGAAGGTTTGTGGGGTTTCTACAGTTATCGGGTCTCCAGGCAATGCCCAACTGCCAAATCACTCAAACTCCGTTTGCACATGGGATACGAAAAGATATTGCTTCCAAAAAGGTCTGCGCAGAATTTTCTTAAGGTGGGGGGGGGGCGGTTTAAAAAAAATGAAGCTTGGACATGACTCAGAGTGTTATGCACCATGCACTTCCCCACATTCTTATAGCTACCACTTCAGCAAGCTGAGCAGAGGATGTGGCTGCCAGATATTAGGGAGAATGGTTCCTAGTCTCCTCTTCTAGGGAGGAGAGTGGGATCATCTACCCCTCAAACGTCAGGAGCCACACCCTCTGCTCAATTAGATCTGTACTGTAAATCCTGCCCTGCATGTCCTAGCACCACTGTCCAGGGAGAGAACACTTGCTAAGAGTACTAGTAGTAGTAGTAGTAGTAGTAGTAGTAGTAGTAGTAGTCAGCAAGTGTTCTCTCCTGGCACAGCGGTGCTAGGACAGGCAGGCTTTGTACAGTACAGAAGACTTTGCTGAGCAGAGGATGTGATTGCCGGTGTTCAGGGAAAAAGGCATAACCACATAGTGTCTGAATAATACCCCCCATACTATTACTAAATAATGCCGCCACACCATAACCACATATTACCACCACATAGTTACTGAATAATACCATCATACTGTTACTTAAAAATACCACAACATCATGACCACATATTACAACTACATGACTTAATAACACCACCATACTGTTACTGAATAATACCGCCACACCATAACCACAAAATGACTGAATAATACCCCATACTGTTACTGAATAATACCACCACACCATAACCACATAGTGACTGAATAATACCCCGATACTGTTACTGAATAACACCCCCATACTGTTACTGAATAATACCTCCACACCATAACCACATAGTGACTGAATAATACTCCCATATTGTTACTGAATAATACCACCACATCATGATCACATAGTGACTGAATAATAACCCCATAGGGTTACTGAATAATACCGCCACACCATAACCACATAGTGACTGAATAATACCTCCATACTGTTACTGAATAATACCGCCACACCATAACAACATAGTGACTGAATAATACTCCCATAATGTTACTGAATAATACCACCACACCATAACCACATAGTGACTGAATAATACCCCCATACTGTTACTGAATAATACCGCCACACCATAACCACATAGTGACTGAATAATACCCCCATACTGTTACTGAATAATACCACCACATCATAACCACATAGTGACTGAGTAATATCCCCATACTGTTACTGAATAATACCGCCACACCATAACCACATAGTGCCTGAATAATACCACCACACCATAACCACATAGTGACTGAATAATAACCCCATACTGTTACTGAATAATACCGCCACACCATAACAACATAGTGACTGAATAATACCACCATACTGTTACTGAATAATACCACCACATCATGATCACATAGTGACTGAATAATACCCACATACTGGTACTGAATAATACCGCCACACCATAACCACATAGTGACTGAATAATACCACTATACTGTTACTGAATAATACCACCACACCATAAACACATAGTGACTGACTAATACCCCCATACTGTTACTGAATAATACCTCCACACAATAACCACATAGTGACTGAATAATATCCCCATACTGTTACTGAATAATACCCACATACTGTTACTGAATAATACCACCACACCATAACCACATAGTGACTGAATAATACCCCCATACTGTTACTGAATAATACCGCCACACCATAACCACATAGTGACTGAATAATACCACCATACTGTTACTGAATAATACCACCACACCCATAACCACATAGTGACTGAATAATATCCCCATACTGTTACTGAATAATACCCACATACTGTTACTGAATAATACCACCACATCATAACCACATAGTGACTGAATAATACCCCCATACTGTTACTGAATAATACCACCACACCATAACCACATAGTGACTGAATAATACCCACATACTGTTACTGAATAATACCGCCACACCATAACCACATAGTGACTGAATAATACCCCCATACTTTTACTGAATAATACCGCAACAACATAACCACATAGTGACTGAATAATACCCCCATACTGTTACTGAATAATACCGCCACAACATAACCACATAGTGACTGAATAATACCCCCACACCATAATCACATAGTGACTGAATAATACCCCCATACTGTTACTGAATAATACCGCCACACCATAACCACATAGTGACTGCATAATACCACCATACTGTTACTGAATAATACCACCACACCATAACCACAGTGACTGAATAATACCACCACACCATAACCACATAGTGACTGAATAATAACCCCATACTATTACTGAATAATACCACCACACCATAACCACATAGTGACTGAATAATATCCCCATACTGTTACTGAATAATACCCACATACTGTTACTGAATAATACCACCACACCATAACCACATAGTGACTGAATAATACCCCCATACTGTTACTGAATAATACCGCCACACCATAACCACATAGTGACTGAATAATACCCCCATACTGTTACTAAATAATACCGCCACACCATAACCACATAGTGACTGAATAATATCCCCATACTGTTACTGAATAATACCACCACACCATAACCACATAGTGACTGAATAATACCCCTATACTGTTACTGAATAATACCACCACACCATAATCACATAGTGACTGAATAATACCCCCATACTGTTACTGAATAATACCGCCACACCATAACCACAGTGACTTAATAATACCACCACACCATAACCACATAGTGACTGAATAATAACCCCATACTATTACTGAATAATACCACCACACCATAACCACATAGTGACTGAATAATATCCCCATACTGTTACTGAATAATACCCACATACTGTTACTGAATAATACCACCACACCATAACCACATAGTGACTGAATAATACCCCCATACTGTTACTGAATAATACCGCCACACCATAACCACATAGTGACTGAATAATACCACCATACTGTTACTGAATAATACCACCACACCCTAACCACATAGTGACTGAATAATATCACCATACTGTTACTGAATAATACCCACATACTGTTACTGAATAATACCACCACACCATAACCACATAGTGACTGAATAATACCCCCATACTGTTACTGAATAATACCACCACACCATAACCACATAGTGACTGAATAATACCCACATACTGTTACTGAATAATACCGCCACACCATAACCAAATAGTGACTGAATAATACCCCCATACTGTTACTGAATAATACCGCCACACCATAACCACATAGTGACTGAATAATACCCCCATACTTTTACTGAATAATACCGCCACAACATAACCACATAGTGACTGAATAATACCCCATACTGTTACTGAATCCCGCCACACCATAACCACATAGTGACTGAATAATACCACCATACTGTTACTAAATAATACCACCACACCATAACCACATAGTGACTGAATAATATCCCCATACTGTTACTGAATAATACCCACATACAGTTACTGAATAATACCACCACACCATAACCACATAGTGACTGAATAATATCCCCATACTGTTACTGAATAATACCACCACACCATAACCACATAGTGACTGATTATGGTGTGGGGGTATTATTCAGTCACTATGTGGTTATGGTGTGGTGGTATTATTCACTAACAGTATGTGGGTATTATTCAGTAACAGTATGGGGATATTATTCAGTCACTATGTGGTTATGGTGTGGTGGTATTATTCAGTAATAGTATGGGGTTATTATTCAGTCACTATGTGGTTATGGTGTGGTGGTATTATTCAGTCACTGTGGTTAAGGTGTGGCGGTATTATTCAGTAACAGTATGGGGGTATTATTCAGTCACTATGTGATTATGGTGTGGGGGTATTATTCACATAGTGACTGAATAATACCCCCATACTGTTACTGAATAATACCGCCACACCATAACCACAGTGACTGAATAATACCACCACACCATAACCACATAGTGACTGAATAATAACCCCATACTATTACTGAATAATACCACCACACCATAACCACATAGTGACTGAATAATATCCCCATACTGTTACTGAATAATACCCACATACTGTTACTGAATAATACCACCACACCATAACCACATAGTGACTGAATAATACCCCCATACTGTTACTGAATAATACCGCCACACCATAACCACATAGTGACTGAATAATACCCCCATACTGTTACTAAATAATACCGCCACACCATAACCACATAGTGACTGAATAATATCCCCATACTGTTACTGAATAATACCACCACACCATAACCACATAGTGACTGAATAATACCCCTATACTGTTACTGAATAATACCACCACACCATAATCACATAGTGACTGAATAATACCCCCATACTGTTACTGAATAATACCGCCACACCATAACCACAGTGACTTAATAATACCACCACACCATAACCACATAGTGACTGAATAATAACCCCATACTATTACTGAATAATACCACCACACCATAACCACATAGTGACTGAATAATATCCCCATACTGTTACTGAATAATACCCACATACTGTTACTGAATAATACCACCACACCATAACCACATAGTGACTGAATAATACCCCCATACTGTTACTGAATAATACCGCCACACCATAACCACATAGTGACTGAATAATACCACCATACTGTTACTGAATAATACCACCACACCCTAACCACATAGTGACTGAATAATATCACCATACTGTTACTGAATAATACCCACATACTGTTACTGAATAATACCACCACACCATAACCACATAGTGACTGAATAATACCCCCATACTGTTACTGAATAATACCACCACACCATAACCACATAGTGACTGAATAATACCCACATACTGTTACTGAATAATACCGCCACACCATAACCAAATAGTGACTGAATAATACCCCCATACTGTTACTGAATAATACCGCCACACCATAACCACATAGTGACTGAATAATACCCCCATACTTTTACTGAATAATACCGCCACAACATAACCACATAGTGACTGAATAATACCCCATACTGTTACTGAATCCCGCCACACCATAACCACATAGTGACTGAATAATACCACCATACTGTTACTGAATAATACCACCACACCATAACCACATAGTGACTGAATAATATCCCCATACTGTTACTGAATAATACCCACATACAGTTACTGAATAATACCACCACACCTTAACCACATAGTGACTGAATAATATCCCCATACTGTTACTGAATAATACCACCACACCATAACCACATAGTGACTGATTATGGTGTGGGGGTATTATTCAGTCACTATGTGGTTATGGTGTGGTGGTATTATTCACTAACAGTATGTGGGTATTATTCAGTAACAGTATGGGGATATTATTCAGTCACTATGTGGTTATGGTGTGGTGGTATTATTCAGTAATAGTATGGGGTTATTATTCAGTCACTATGTGGTTATGGTGTGGTGGTATTATTCAGTCACTGTGGTTAAGGTGTGGCGGTATTATTCAGTAACAGTATGGGGGTATTATTCAGTCACTATGTGATTATGGTGTGGGGGTATTATTCACATAGTGACTGAATAATACCCCCATACTGTTACTGAATAATACCGCCACACCATAACCACAGTGACTGAATAATACCACCACACCATAACCACATAGTGACTGAATAATAACCCCATACTATTACTGAATAATACCACCACACCATAACCACATAGTGACTGAATAATATCCCCATACTGTTACTGAATAATACCCACATACTGTTACTGAATAATACCACCACACCATAACCACATAGTGACTGAATAATACCCCCATACTGTTACTGAATAATACCGCCACACCATAACCACATAGTGACTGAATAATACCCCCATACTGTTACTGAATAATACCGCCACACCATAACCACATAGTGACTGAATAATATCCCCATACTGTTACTGAATAATACCACCACACCATAACCACATAGTGACTGAATAATACCCCCATACTGTTACTGAATAATACCACCACACCATAATCACATAGTGACTGAATAATACCCCCATACTGTTACTGAATAATACCGCCACACCATAACCACAGTGAATTAATAATACCACCACACCATAACCACATAGTGACTGAATAATAACCCCATACTATTACTGAATAATACCACCAAACCATAACCACATAGTGACTGAATAATATCCCCATACTGTTACTGAATAATACCCACATACTGTTACTGAATAATACCACCACACCATAACCACATAGTGACTGAATAATACCCCCATACTGTTACTGAATAATACCGCCACACCATAACCACATAGTGACTGAATAATAGCACCATACTGTTACTGAATAATACCACCACACCCTAACCACATAGTGACTGAATAATATCCCCATACTGTTACTGAATAATACCCACATACTGTTACTGAATAATACCACCACACCATAACCACATAGTGACTGAATAATACCCCCATACTGTTACTGAATAATACCACCACACCATAACCACATAGTGACTGAATAATACCCACATACTGTTACTGAATAATACTGCCACACCATAACCAAATAGTGACTGAATAATACCCCCATACTGTTACTGAATAATACCGCCACACCATAACCACATAGTGACTGAATAATACCCCCATACTTTTACTGAATAATACCGCCACAACATAACCACATAGTGACTGAATAATACCCCATACTGTTACTGAATCCCGCCACACCATAACCACATAGTGACTGAATAATACCACCATACTGTTACTGAATAATACCACCACACCATAACCACATAGTGACTGAATAATATCCCCATACTGTTACTGAATAATACCCACATACAGTTACTGAATAATACCACCACACCATAACCACATAGTGACTGAATAATACCCCCATACTGTTACTGAATAATACCACCACACCATAACCACATAGTGACTGAATAATACCCACATACTGTTACTGAATAATACCGCCACACCATAACCAAATAGTGACTGAATAATACCCCCATACTGTTACTGAATAATACCGCCACACCATAACCAAATAGTGACTGAATAATACCCCCATACTGTTACTGAATAATACCGCCACACCATAACCACATAGTGACTGAATAATACCCCCATACTTTTACTGAATAATACCGCCACAACATAACCACATAGTGACTGATTATGGTGTGGGGGTATTATTCAGTCACTATGTGGTTATGGTGTGGTGGTATTATTCACTAACAGTATGTGGGTATTATTCAGTAACAGTATGGGGATATTATTCAGTCACTATGTGGTTATGGTGTGGTGGTATTATTCAGTAATAGTATGGGGTTATTATTCAGTCACTATGTGGTTATGGTGTGGTGGTATTATTCAGTCACTGTGGTTAAGGTGTGGCGGTATTATTCAGTAACAGTATGGGGGTATTATTCAGTCACTATGTGATTATGGTGTGGGGGTATTATTCACATAGTGACTGAATAATACCCCCATACTGTTACTGAATAATACCGCCACACCATAACCACAGTGACTGAATAATACCACCACACCATAACCACATAGTGACTGAATAATAACCCCATACTATTACTGAATAATACCACCACACCATAACCACATAGTGACTGAATAATACCCCCATACTGTTACTGAATAATACCGCCACACCATAACCACATAGTGACTGAATAATACCCCCATACTGTTACTGAATAATACCGCCACACCATAACCACATAGTGACTGAATAATATCCCCATACTGTTACTGAATAATACCACCACACCATAACCACATAGTGACTGAATAATACCCCCATACTGTTACTGAATAATACCACCACACCATAATCACATAGTGACTGAATAATACCCCCATACTGTTACTGAATAATACCGCCACACCATAACCACAGTGACTTAATAATACTACCACACCATAACCACATAGTGACTGAATAATAACCCCATACTATTACTGAATAATACCACCACACCATAACCACATAGTGACTGAATAATATCCCCATACTGTTACTGAATAATACCCACATACTGTTACTGAATAATACCACCACACCATAACCACATAGTGACTGAATAATACCCCCATACTGTTACTGAATAATACCGCCACACCATAACCACATAGTGACTGAATAATACCACCATACTGTTACTGAATAATACCACCACACCATAACCACATAGTGACTGAATAATATCCCCATACTGTTACTGAATAATACCCACATACTGTTACTGAATAATACCACCACACCATAACCACATAGTGACTGAATAATACCCCCATACTGTTACTGAATAATACCACCACACCATAACCACAGTGACTGAATAATACCCACATACTGTTACTGAATAATACCGCCACACCATAACCAAATAGTGACTGAATAATACCCCCATACTGTTACTGAATAATACCGCCACACCATAACCACATAGTGACTGAATAATACCCCCATACTTTTACTAAATAATACCGCCACAACATAACCACATAGTGACTGAATAATACCCCCATACTGTTACTGAATAATACCGCCACAACATAACCACATAGTGACTGAATAATACCCCCACACCATAATCACATAGTGACTGAATAATACCCCCATACTGTTACTGAATAATACCGCCACACCATAACCACATAGTGACTGAATAATACCCCCATACTGTTACTGAATAATACCGCCACACCATAACCACATAGTGACTGAATAATACCACCATACTGTTACTGAATAATACCACCACACCATAACCACATAGTGACTGAATAATATCCCCATACTGTTACTGAATAATACCACCACACCATAACCACATAGTGACTGAATAATACCCCCATACTGTTACTGAATAATACCCACATACTGTTACTGAATAATACCACCACATCATAACCACATAGTGACTGAATAATACCCCCATACTGTTACTGAATAATACCACCACACCATAACCACATAGTGACTGAATAATACCCACATACTGTTACTGAATAATACCGCCACACCATAACCACATAGTGACTGAATAATACCCCCATACTTTTACTGAATAATACCGCCACAACATAACCACATAGTGACTGAATAATACCCCCATACTGTTACTGAATAATACCGCCACAACATAACCACATAGTGACTGAATAATACCCCCACACCATAATCACATAGTGACTGAATAATACCCCCATACTGTTACTGAATAATACCGCCACACCATAACCACATAGTGACTGAATAATACCCCCATACTGTTACTGAATAATACCGCCACACCATAACCACATAGTGACTGCATAATACCACATACTGTTACTGAATAATACCACCACACCATAACCACATACTGACTGAATAATATCCCCATACTGTTACTGAATAATACCACCACACCATAACCACATAGTGACTGAATAATATCCCCATACTGTTACTGAATAATACCCACATACTGTTACTGAATAATACCACCACACCATAACCATATAGTGACTGAATAATACCCCCATACTGTTACTGAATAATACCACCATACTGTTACTGAATAATACCACCACACCATAACCACATAGTGACTGAATAATACCCCCATACTGTTACTGAATAATACCGCCACACCATAACCACATAGTGACTGAATAATACCACCATACTGTTACTGAATAATACCACCACACCATAACCACATAGTGACTGAATAATATCCCCATACTGTTACTGAATAATACCCACATACAGTTACTGAATAATACCACCACACCATAACCACATAGTGACTGAATAATATCCCCATACTGTTACTGAATAATACCACCACACCATAACCACATAGTGACGGATTGTGGTGTGGGGGTATTATTCAGTCACTATGTGGTTATGGTGTGGTGGTATTATTCAGTAACAGTATGTGGGTATTATTCAGTAACAGTATGGGGATATTATTCAGTCACTATGTGGTTATGGTGTGGTGGTATTATTCAGTAATAGTATGGGGTTATTATTCAGTCACTATGTGGTTATGGTGTGGTGGTATTATTCAGTCACTGTGGTTATGGTGTGGCGGTATTATTCAGTAACAGTATGGGGGTATTATTCAGTCACTATGTGATTATGGTGTGTGGGTATTATTCACATAGTGACTGAATAATACCCCCATACTGTTACTGAATAATACCGCCACACCATAACCACAGTGACTGAATAATACCACCACACCATAACCACATAGTGACTGAATAATAACCCCATACTATTACTGAATAATACCACCACACCATAACCACATAGTGACTGAATAATATCCCCATACTGTTACTGAATAATACCCACATACTGTTACTGAATAATACCACCACACCATAACCACATAGTGACTGAATAATACCCCCATACTGTTACTGAATAATACCGCCACACCATAACCACATAGTGACTGAATAATACCCCCATACTGTTACTAAATAATACCGCCACACCATAACCACATAGTGACTGAATAATATCCCCATACTGTTACTGAATAATACCACCACACCATAACCACATAGTGACTGAATAATACCCCCATACTGTTACTGAATAATACCACCACACCATAATCACATAGTGACTGAATAATACCCCCATACTGTTACTGAATAATACCGCCACACCATAACCACAGTGACTTAATAATACCACCACACCATAACCACATAGTGACTGAATAATAACCCCATACTATTACTGAATAATACCACCACACCATAACCACATAGTGACTGAATAATATCCCCATACTGTTACTGAATAATACCCACATACTGTTACTGAATAATACCACCACACCATAACCACATAGTGACTGAATAATACCCCCATACTGTTACTGAATAATACCGCCACACCATAACCACATAGTGACTGAATAATATCCCCATACTGTTACTGAATAATACCACCACACCATAACCACATAGTGACTGAATAATACCCCCACACCATAACCACATAGTGACTGAATAATACCCCCATACTGTTACTGAATAATACCGCCACACCATAACCACATAGTGACTGAATAATACCCCCATACTGTTACTGAATAATACCGCCACACCATAACCACATAGTGACTGAATAATATCCCCATACTGTTACTGAATAATACCACCACACCATAACCACATAGTGACTGAATAATACCCCCATACTGTTACTGAATAATACCACCACACCATAATCACATAGTGACTGAATAATACCCCCATACTGTTACTGAATAATACCGCCACACCATAACCACAGTGACTTAATAATACCACCACACCATAACCACATAGTGACTGAATAATAACCCCATACTATTACTGAATAATACCACCACACCATAACCACATAGTGACTGAATAATATCCCCATACTGTTACTGAATAATACCCACATACTGTTACTGAATAATACCACCACACCATAACCACATAGTGACTGAATAATACCCCCATACTGTTACTGAATAATACCGCCACACCATAACCACATAGTGACTGAATAATACCACCATACTGTTACTGAATAATACCACCACACCATAACCACATAGTGACTGAATAATATCCCCATACTGTTACTGAATAATACCCACATACTGTTACTGAATAATACCACCACACCATAACCACATAGTGACTGAATAATACCCCCATACTGTTACTGAATAATACCACCACACCATAACCACAGTCACTGAATAATACCCACATACTGTTACTGAATAATACCGCCACACCATAACCAAATAGTGACTGAATAATACCCCCATACTGTTACTGAATAATACCGCCACACCATAACCACATAGTGACTGAATAATACCCCCACACCATAATCACATAGTGACTGAATAATACCCCCATACTGTTACTGAATAATACCGCCACACCATAACCACATAGTGACTGAATAATACCCCCATACTGTTACTGAATAATACCGCCACACCATAACCACATAGTGACTGAATAATACCACCATACTGTTACTGAATAATACCACCACACCATAACCACATAGTGACTGAATAATATCCCCATACTGTTACTGAATAATACCACCACACCATAACCACATAGTGACTGAATAATACCCCCATACTGTTACTGAATAATACCCACATACTGTTACTGAATAATACCACCACATCATAACCACATAGTGACTGAATAATACCCCCATACTGTTACTGAATAATACCACCACACCATAACCACATAGTGACTGAATAATACCCACATACTGTTACTGAATAATACCGCCACACCATAACCACATAGTGACTGAATAATACCCCCATACTTTTACTGAATAATACCGCCACAACATAACCACATAGTGACTGAATAATACCCCCATACTGTTACTGAATAATACCGCCACAACATAACCACATAGTGACTGAATAATACCCCCACACCATAATCACATAGTGACTGAATAATACCCCCATACTGTTACTGAATAATACCGCCACACCATAACCACATAGTGACTGAATAATACCCCCATACTGTTACTGAATAATACCGCCACACCATAACCACATAGTGAGTGCATAATACCACATACTGTTACTGAATAATACCACCACACCATAACCACATACTGACTGAATAATATCCCCATACTGTTACTGAATAATACCACCACACCATAACCACATAGTGACTGAATAATATCCCCATACTGTTACTGAATAATACCCACATACTGTTACTGAATAATACCACCACACCATAACCATATAGTGACTGAATAATACCCCCATACTGTTACTGAATAATACCACCATACTGTTACTGAATAATACCACCACACCATAACCACATAGTGACTGAATAATACCCCCATACTGTTACTGAATAATACCGCCACACCATAACCACATAGTGACTGAATAATACCACCATACTGTTACTGAATAATACCACCACACCATAACCACATAGTGACTGAATAATATCCCCATACTGTTACTGAATAATACCCACATACAGTTACTGAATAATACCACCACACCATAACCACATAGTGACTGAATAATATCCCCATACTGTTACTGAATAATACCACCACACCATAACCACATAGTGACGGATTGTGGTGTGGGGGTATTATTCAGTCACTATGTGGTTATGGTGTGGTGGTATTATTCAGTAACAGTATGTGGGTATTATTCAGTAACAGTATGGGGATATTATTCAGTCACTATGTGGTTATGGTGTGGTGGTATTATTCAGTAATAGTATGGGGTTATTATTCAGTCACTATGTGGTTATGGTGTGGTGGTATTATTCAGTCACTGTGGTTATGGTGTGGCGGTATTATTCAGTAACAGTATGGGGGTATTATTCAGTCACTATGTGATTATGGTGTGTGGGTATTATTCACATAGTGACTGAATAATACCCCCATACTGTTACTGAATAATACCGCCACACCATAACCACAGTGACTGAATAATACCACCACACCATAACCACATAGTGACTGAATAATAACCCCATACTATTACTGAATAATACCACCACACCATAACCACATAGTGACTGAATAATATCCCCATACTGTTACTGAATAATACCCACATACTGTTACTGAATAATACCACCACACCATAACCACATAGTGACTGAATAATACCCCCATACTGTTACTGAATAATACCGCCACACCATAACCACATAGTGACTGAATAATACCCCCATACTGTTACTAAATAATACCGCCACACCATAACCACATAGTGACTGAATAATATCCCCATACTGTTACTGAATAATACCACCACACCATAACCACATAGTGACTGAATAATACCCCCATACTGTTACTGAATAATACCACCAAACCATAATCACATAGTGACTGAATAATACCCCCATACTGTTACTGAATAATACCGCCACACCATAACCACAGTGACTTAATAATACCACCACACCATAACCACATAGTGACTGAATAATAACCCCATACTATTACTGAATAATACCACCACACCATAACCACATAGTGACTGAATAATATCCCCATACTGTTACTGAATAATACCCACATACTGTTACTGAATAATACCACCACACCATAACCACATAGTGACTGAATAATACCCCCATACTGTTACTGAATAATACCGCCACACCATAACCACATAGTGACTGAATAATACCACCACACCATAACCACATAGTGACTGAATAATATCCCCATACTGTTACTGAATAATACCCACATACTGTTACTGAATAATACCACCACACCATAACCACATAGTGACTGAATAATACCCCCATACTGTTACTGAATAATACCACCACACCATAACAACATAGTGACTGAATAATACCCACATACTGTTACTGAATAATACCGCCACACCATAACCAAATAGTGACTGAATAATACCCCCATACTGTTACTGAATAATACCGCCACACCATAACCACATAGTGACTGAATAATACCCCCATACTTTTACTGAATAATACCGCCACAACATAACCACATAGTGACTGAATAATACCCCATACTGTTACTGAATCCCGCCACACCATAACCACATAGTGACTGAATAATACCACCATACTGTTACTGAATAATACCACCACACCATAACCACATAGTGACTGAATAATATCCCCATACTGTTACTGAATAATACCCACATACAGTTACTGAATAATACCACCACACCATAACCACATAGTGACTGAATAATATCCCCATACTGTTACTGAATAATACCACCACACCATAACCACATAGTGACTGATTATGGTGTGGGGGTATTATTCAGTCACTATGTGGTTATGGTGTGGTGGTATTATTCACTAACAGTATGTGGGTATTATTCAGTAACAGTATGGGGATATTATTCAGTCACTATGTGGTTATGGTGTGGTGGTATTATTCAGTAATAGTATGGGGTTATTATTCAGTCACTATGTGGTTATGGTGTGGTGGTATTATTCAGTCACTGTGGTTATGGTGTGGCGGTATTATTCAGTAACAGTATGGGGGTATTATTCAGTCACTATGTGATTATGGTGTGGGGGTATTATTCACATAGTGACTGAATAATACCCCCATACTGTTACTGAATAATACCGCCACACCATAACCACAGTGACTGAATAATACCACCACACCATAACCACATAGTGACTGAATAATAACCCCATACTATTACTGAATAATACCACCACACCATAACCACATAGTGACTGAATAATATCCCCATACTGTTACTGAATAATACCCACATACTGTTACTGAATAATACCACCACACCATAACCACATAGTGACTGAATAATATCCCCATACTGTTACTGAATAATACCGCCACACCATAACCACATAGTGACTGAATAATATCCCCATACTGTTACTGAATAATACCACCACACCATAACCACATAGTGACTGAATAATACCCCCATACTGTTACTGAATAATACCACCACACCATAATCACATAGTGACTGAATAATACCCCCATACTGTTACTGAATAATACCGCCACACCATAACCACAGTGACTTAATAATACCACCACACCATAACCACATAGTGACTGAATAATAACCCTATACTATTACTGAATAATACCACCACACCATAACCACATAGTGACTGAATAATATCCCCATACTGTTACTGAATAATACCCCCATACTGTTACTGAATAATACCGCCACACCATAACCACATAGTGACTGAATAATACCACCATACTGTTACTGAATAATACCACCACACCATAACCACATAGTGACTGAATAATATCCCCATACTGTTACTGAATAATACCCACATACTGTTACTGAATAATACCACCACACCATAACCACATAGTGACTGAATAATACCCCCATACTGTTACTGAATAATACCACCACACCATAACCACAGTGACTGAATAATACCCACATACTGTTACTGAATAATACCGCCACACCATAACCAAATAGTGACTGAATAATACCCCCATACTGTTACTGAATAATACTGCCACACCATAACCACATAGTGACTGAATAATACCCCCATACTTTTACTGAATAATACCGCCACAACATAACCACATAGTGACTGAATAATACCCCCATACTGTTACTGAATAATACCGCCACAACATAACCACATAGTGACTGAATAATACCCCCACACCATAATCACATAGTGACTGAATAATACCCCCATACTGTTACTGAATAATACCGCCACACCATAACCACATAGTGACTGAATAATACCCCCATACTGTTATTGAATAATACCACCACACCATAACCACATAGTGACTGAATAATATCCCCATACTGTTACTGAATAATACCACCACACCATAACCACATAGTGACTGAATAATATCCCCATACTGTTACTGAATAATACCCACATACTGTTACTGAATAATACCACCACACCATAACCACATAGTGACTGAATAATACCCCCATACTGTTACTGAATAATACCACCATACTGTTACTGAATAATACCACCACACCATAACCACATAGTGACTGAATAATACCCCCATACTGTTACTGAATAATACCGCCACACCATAACCACATAGTGACTGAATAATACCCCCATACTGTTACTGAATAATACCGCCACACCATAACCACATAGTGACTGAATAATACCCCCATACTGTTACTGAATAATACCACTATACTGTTACTGAATAATACCACCACACCATAACCACATAGTGACTGAATAATACCCCCATACTGTTACTGAATAATACCGCCACACCATAACCACATAGTGACTGAATAATACCCCCATACTGTTACTGAATAATACCGCCACACCATAACCACATAGTGACTGAATAATATCCCCATACTGTTACTGAATAATACCACCACACCATAACCACATAGTGACTGAATAATACCCCCACACCATAATCACATAGTGACTGAATAATACCCCCATACTGTTACTGAATAATACCGCCACACCATAACCACATAGTGACTGAATAATACCCCCATACTGTTACTGAATAATACCGCCACAACATAACCACATAGTGACTGAATAATACCCCCATACTGTTACTGAATAATACCGCCACACCATAACCACATAGTGACTGAATAATATCCCCATACTGTTACTGAATAATACCACCACACCATAACCACATAGTGACTGAATAATACCCCCACACCATAATCACATAGTGACTGAATAATACCCCCATACTGTTACTGAATAATACCGCCACACCATAACCACATAGTGACTGAATAATACCCCCATACTGTTACTGAATAACACCCCCATACTGTTACTGAATAATACCTCCACACCATAACCACATAGTGACTGAATAATACCCCCATACTGTTACTGAATAATACCGCCACACCATAACCACATAGTGACTGAATAATACCCCCATACTGTTACTGAATAATACCGCCACACCATAACAACATAGTGACTGAAATTTAGAATAGAGTCCGCTTTATAGGGCCGCTGGACCTCATAACAACCAAATCAGATTTCTACTATGAGGCCCAGTGTCACTACGAAAATACTAGAGTACAGAAGCAGGAAGAATTGTCATAGGGGCACATCCACAAAAACTCTTCTCCCAGGCTGCCTCATAACTAGAAACATGAATGAGATTGAAACAAACTTATTCTAGTAGGTTTATTAAAAATCATAAACCCTACACATTTATTATGATATAGAAAAATTCCTTAAAATTCAGCTTCCAATAGCCCAGAAATTCCGATGATCTGTCACTTACTTCTGGTATAGACTTGAATGATAATATTACAAGATTAAGAGCAAAAGACTGAGCAGAAATAACAAGTTATGAGAATGCTCAGATTAGAAAAGGGACAGCATCAGATTCTATGTAAAAGTCCTTTAATCCGGCATTGATCGGATCAATAGGTGTTTCATTTTCGAATATTCTGGATTATCAGATGGTCACAGAAAAATTGACAAAATGCATATGTGTGGATAGAAAATTCTTAGCAAAATAATCTGTAATATTTGGTGTTCTGATACCTGTAGGGCCCCTTTAATGCCAGATTAAAGGAAGTTTACCGTTTTCTCATCTGCAGTGGATGCCGTTTTTAGGGTTTTGCAACATAAAATTCTCGGCTGGAGCAACCGTTATGGGTCATGGACACTATAAAGACATCGCTCATTAGTTGCAGCCTGACCCAACTGCCTTCCCCCGAAAATGTGAAAAAAAAAAAAGTTATGGGCCGCATTGAACACACTTTCCATCTTGATAATACAATGTCCAGGCTGTCACTCTCATCCGGGGTAATAGCATGTAACACATGGATCTGATGATGTGCAGCCACTCACATTTATATGGGAACTGATATTATAATGAAAAACATTGATGATGGTCAGAGAGGGCTGCCCGGAGCCCGCCTTACCCCCTGCCGAGACCAGCTGACATAAAAGACTGGGCCAGTTTAGTAATAATCAGGGACGGTTAACAACCTTCATAAAACAAAGTCATTAAAATTACAGATTTCAAAAGACGGCATTTTCTACAGTCATAAATATACAGATATTCTGGAGCCACGGCTCAATATAAGGATGCTAATAAACTCCAATATTTATATCTGGTTATTTATAGCATCAGGAGCGTGCATGCCATAAGCCAATCATATGGGGGCCTTGGAGGGAGGGGGCACAGCCCTAGTTGATCCTGTATCCTTTGCTATTGGGTGATGAGACCCTGTGCAGGACTCCAGAGGGATTACATTGTTAGCAAACAAAGGGTGGGGAATTAATTTAAGGGGTGTGGATGGGGCAACAAATACCAGACCCTTCCTTCTTAGGAGGCATAACCCAGAATTACTTTTATGCATGTCACACTGTAGCGCTGGTCACAGAAGTCTCTATGAAGTCCCAATCTCAAGTGTCAATTTTATAGGAAGCCAATTAACCTTTTAATAATAAATATATATATATAGCCGGCCCTACATTGGGTGGTGTCCATGTGGTACTTTCTGTCTCCCCCCTATATATCATACGCACATACTGCCATTCAGCGTGAAAGTAACCATATCATGCGGTGCCTATTTATAAGTACCATACACTATGGTGCCCAAATAACAATGACATACAGAGCTGCCTCCACCATACACTGCAAAAATATTATACACGATGCCTAAGTAAATACCAACATACAGTGTCCAAATAATACCACCAAACAAAACACAAATAATACCACCATACAATGCTCATATAATACCACTATACAGGAAACAAATAATACCACCATACAATACAAAAATATTATACTGTGCAATGCCTAAGTAAATACCACCATACAGTGACCACATACTACCATACAGTGTAGAAATAATACCACCATACAGAACACAAATAATACCACCATACAGAACACAAATAATACCACCATACAGAAAACAAATAATACCACCATACAGAACACAAATAATACCACCATACAGAAAACAAATAATACCACCATACAGAACACAAATAATACAGTGCAGAAATAATACCACCATACAGAGAGCGACCATATAACCGCTCCCTGAAGTTGCCTAGACAACAATGCTATACAATGCTGCTGCGACCAGCTGAGAGCTGAACACTTACTATATACACCCCAAACAAAGCCAGGCACAACAAAGCAACTTTATCAATGTGTGGAGTAACGGTTCCGTTCCGTCAGTTTTTTTTTTTTTGTTACACAAAATATTGTCGTCTGCTGTGCTATCCCACCTACCATATGCTACATTAATTTTGTAAAAACTGAAACCATGATGCCAATTTAAACAGAGGTTGAGAGTCACTGGGAAGAGCAAGACTAGCTCCTGGACTTCAGGACCTACATGTTCAGGCTCAGCCATAACATTAAAACCCACTGCCTGATATTGTGTAGGTCCTTTGTGCCACCAAAACAGCGGTGACCCGTATAGGAATGGACTCCAAGACATTAGCAGCATATACTTTAAAGTCCTGTAAGTTGTGAGGTGCGGCCTCCATGGATCGGACTTGTTTTTCCAGCACATCCCACAGATAATCGATCAGATTGAAATCTGGGGAATTTGGAGACAAGTCATCACCTTGAACTCGTCATGTTCCTGAACAATGTCTGCAGTGTGTCAGGGGCATTAGGCCCTGTTCACATCTTTGTTTGTTAGGAGCCTCCGTCGCAGAACCGGCAGAGATTACCGGAAACAATAGCGCACATATATCCCACCCGTTGTCAGACCCCATTGTAAGCAGATGATGATATTTATTTCTCCAGCGAGTGGTTTTAATGTTGTGGCTGATCGGTGTATATGGGGCCACCTGCAGAGGGTTTTTAGAAGCCGGCTTCCTTTTGAGAAAGTGCGGTCCAGTTAGGAGAATCCCATTCATATATAAACCATGTAGATTACCCATTTCGGCCCGTTCAAACTTTTTCATGAAAGTTTTTGAATTTACCCCTTTTGTTTTTTGCATGTGAATCCACCATACATTAATTCCTTGGCAGAGCTCGTAACGTTTGCACTCACAATTACACTTCACTTCTCGGTTCCTCACTCATCTGGATGTTGTTGACACAGTAGGAAGGAAATGGCACTTGACGGGGCTTTGTATATAAGTGCCAACCGCGGATTCAGTACGGAACACAATAATACAGAGTCCTTTGGAGATTGACGATTTCTGCTGAAGATGTTTCATTGTAATGGCTTTTGACAGTGTAGAAAATGAGGCTAACGACTTGTTGAGGAGCTCAGCAATCACGTGCGAGGGAAGGCGATTCTCCCAGCCGCATGGGACGCCAGCACATGAGTCATACTGCAACAATTTCGCCCATGGGCCATGAAATCACAGCGCTTCAGTTACAGCTCCTATTAGATGCAGTTAATGTTTTCCTACTGTACACATCCATCTAATGCTGGGTGCTGTTCCAAGGAGAGGGTTACATGATGGGAGTTGGTTTATTAACCCCTTAATTCCTCGATAGGAGCTAAGACCTGCTTTTAAGCCTACTGCATAATTATGATTCTACACACTTAAAGGGGTTTTCCTGTTAATAAAAAATGTGTCTCTTTCAAAAGATCTTCTGAAAATAATTTTCACGTTAATTTCAAACAATTTTAGAAAATGCTCCATTCAAAAGTTATTGATTACCTGTGCACGACGTCCTTGTGCTGTTCATAAAACCAGATACTGTGGGTAATGTCCACCCGCTGCACTGATATCTGGTGGTCACGCTTTTGCAAAAGTAGGCAATAACCCAAAAATAGGCATTTTGTAAAAATGTACAATTTGATTTTAATGTCTATAGAATGTGGTGGCAGTAATATTGCCGCAAGTTTTAATAAGTGGAAAATCCCTTTAAGTGAATGACCACCATCTAGGGGGCGTAACTATAGGGGGGCACCTGCACCATGATACATAGAGGGACCCAAAGGCCTCTGTGCCACTCTTAAGCACACCAGTATTATAATTGGCAAATGGTAAATAGGGGCCCAGGCACAGATTTTACATTGGGGGCCAGAAGCTACAAGTTAACGCCTCTGTCACCGTCTAATATCAATTTCCTCCTAAACATCCTGTGCTGATTCTTTTCTTATTAGAAATTTTAAAAATGAGTTTTGCAGCAGCTTTTGTTTATATTAAAGCACCAATAATAAAGATATATTCTAGGAGATCTCAAAAATCACAGCCATGATTGCAGCATTACTTACCGATGATGTCACAGGTTTTATTTTACCATTTAAAAATTGGTGTTCTCCCGCAATTGTTCTCCCGCAATTGTTCTCCCATGTCCTGCAAAACTCACCTATCATGGAGGGGCTTATAGCCCTGTTCATCCTGAGCTTTCTTGTTCATGAATGGCAGAATGATAGGGCAGGCTGACAATTATAGGGTATAAGAAGAGGAGTAATAACTTTTCTGTAAAAAAAACTAACAACCCCTCTAGGCACGGTCATCGTAGCCATTAGGGGTTGTTACCTACCCATGAAGGAATAGAATCCTAAAGGACGACAAGAATGAGTATAAGTCATAGCTTTATATCCCCGAGTTATCGTTAGGAGCACCAAATTCACGCTACTTATGGAGACTTTACTGAAGGGCAGAATATGTAATGTCCATGAAACAAAAATTTCCCCTCTTGACTTAAAAAAAATTAAATGTTCCTTAGATCCTAGTCCCTGTTATATTTGAGTGTCCTTAAAGGGTTTTCTCATCCTTGTTTCCAAGTAATGTACAAAGAAAATGATGCAGAGCCTGAACATGTGAGACAAGGCTCCTGTGAGAATTAGAGTAAAATGACCAGAGCTGTTTTCCTCGGCTTCTCCGTTGCTTTATATCAATGACCCCTTTTGTGTAAATAATTCCTCATCCCCTTGTTAACTGATTTTCAGACAACAAGGGGGGAACGGTCACCACATCCCCTATTGTGGGAGTCTGGTTAAAAGCTCTGACTCACAGCTACAGTCTTACAACAGAAGAACATTGCCCCTTATTTTGAAGAATAGATACCATCAGTTGTGTGATTTTTGGATGTTGGCACGGTAGGAGGAGAAATCCCGACGCAGTCCATCTAGAGAATATCCGTTTCAGAAAGAAACACGAGATCTTATGTTACAGTGAAAAGAGCTGAATTGACGTGAAGCAGGAATTCGGCTTCATCAAGTTGTGGTTTGCCAAAACACTTTGACTGGTTTCCATCATGTTTTATGTGGCTACCGGGACAGAAAAATGACAAGCGACAATTTCATCAGGAACATTGATTTTATTGAAAGGCTGAGGAAAGACACCAGAGTCACTCATTGTTAGCCAACATGTTTAGTAGACCATAGTTGGCGGCAAACTGGCAGTGAGCTTGAGTAGGGACTAATGATGTCACCAGGCAGTGGGGCACTTCTTAAGATGATCAGATAGAGTGTGAGTTTTTTTTAGTTCAAAAGAAAGTTATCCACTCCACTGAGCTTCAGATGGGTTCATTGTTAGGCCTCAAGAGGTATGGGTTCCAATTTCTTCAAGGCAAGGAAGGGTGATCTGTAATGGTGGCAATTACTCCACTAGGCCTTCTACTATGGGGCCTTCAGCACTGATCAGTTGTCCAACCATTCAATTTGCCTCAGGTGTAGTAAAACCCTCGCTCTTCAGTCCTTGGCTTACATGATCAGAATAGAGGTTCAGTTGTCCAACTTTAAAATCCATGAAGTGTTTATGTTGGTGGGTAATTAATGGAATCCATAATTTTGGTTGGTTGGTGATTGGCCTTACAACTGATTTGGATTCTGAAGACTGGAAAAGACCACTAGATGAGCTGTATAAGATGTATGTTTTTTGATAAGCCCACCATAGACAGGTAGATGTTTCAAAAATACACATGGTTCTTGAGGTATCCACACCAAAGTTTCTACTCATATGCCTGTAGACCTTATGTCATTCTTACTACATGGAGACTGCTTCCTACATGTCATGCTTGTCCTGCTATGTCATGCTTACTACATGGGCTACATGGAGACTGCTTCCTCACAACAGTGTTTGTACATGGTGACCTGTACTGGTACATCGTGGTCCATAGATTTCACACTTCTACATTCAAATCAGATGTGACTCAGAGGTTAGAGGCCTTTACGGTCGACTTTAATAACCCATGGTATGTCAGTCTGGAAAACCGGTGGCTGCAGGTGACTATATCAATGTGTAGTCCCAGTCATAGAAAATGGAAGACCTATTGTCCTCAACACCACGTAATGATTCTCCACCATTGGAGAAGATTGTTTTCTATCTATTCTGTATAGAAATATCATTTACCAAATATCATCTAATGGTTTCTCTATCACAAAATGTTAAGACCATGGGAACGAGGTATTATTAATACCATAATAGCTGCTCCTGCCGAGGGATGGAGATCCTACAGACATTACTACAGCTCATGGAGCCAATCGGCCGGTTTTATATACGGACAAAAACTCTGTATGTTTCAGTTTTCCAAAATATTTTTATTGCTACAAAGATTTATGAGAACAACGTTATGGGAAACACATTGTACTCTTTTAGAAAGAATAGGTGAATAAAATAGTGCCGCGGGTCCTGGCTGTTGGCCCTGCACAATAACGTCACCGCACAGCTCTCCGATGGTATTTATGGCATTTTATAGCATGAAATCTCCTGTTCGGAGCTTGTGTATGCAAAACTACATTAGTGCTGGTTACTGTAGCTGTAGAAACCTCTGCATTTCTGCATAAACCTGAATGCCCTATATTAAAACAGACATATTGTAGGTGCCATTGCCAAAAAATGGCGGTTTTGGGCTATAGCATCCAATCTGCATCTGAAAAATGTCAGCTGGAATATGGTTAATGTTGCCAAATAAGCCTGTGGTGTCGTGATGAAAAATGACTATGCCCTTCTGCTGGCAGTAGCCTAGATTGCCCTCATGCAACTTTAACACAATGTTGATTCTTTTCACAACTTTCGCACCATCGTAGACTCGTGCAACTGGATCCATTCTCTTCTATTGATGAGCAGGTGTTGTGCCACCCAGTGTTGCAGTTGGATAATAAAAATGCAATACTATGAAAGAAACTGTTACTCATAGTATATTTGAGCAAATTTAACAAAGCGATATTAATCCCAATTGAAATTGCCACTTCTCTTTACTAAAAGTCCTAGAACCTGCTTGTGCCAGGCACTGTACAGCAGAAATCGTAGCTTGGGCCTGAGGGTGCTGACCTCATGTAATGCCCAGAGTGTCCCACAACTTGTGAAACATGGTGCAGCTTTATTATAATTTAGTGCAAACTTATTTTTCATCATTATAGAACCAAATGGAAAAGTCCTATTGTCAGGACTGGATTTTGCTATAGACACGAGAGGCTCATACCTGGCTCTAATGGCAGGACAACACTCATCTTATTTTTCTACTGGCACCCGTTTTCTTACAATATCTGGAGATGACAGCTTCATGTGAAACCACATATCCCAGCAGTTTTATATATATATATATATATATATATATATATATATATATAATAAGCAGAGTGCTGCCTACTGATATATACAGCGTGCGTTATTATGTGGTTACTGTATGGCTATGCAATATATGCGCAATATATATCGGTATTATGTGGTTACTGTATGGCTATGCAATATATGCGCAATATATATCGGTATTATGTGTTTTCTGTATGGCTATGTAATATCTGCACTATATAGCAGTGTTATGTGGTTACTGTATGGCTATGTAATATCTGCACTATATAGCAGTATGATGTGGTTACTGTATGGCTATGTAATATATACACTATATAGCAGTATGATGTGGTTACTGTATGGCTATGTAATATCTGCACTATATAGTAGTATTATGTAGTTACTGTATGGCTATGTAATATCTGCACTATATAGCAGTATTATGTGGTTACTGTATGGCTATGTAATATATGCACTATATAGTGGTATTATGTGGTTACTGTATGGCTATGTAATATATGCACTATATAGCAGTATGATGTGGTTACTGTATGGCTATGTAATATATGCACTATCTAGCAGTATGATGTGGTTATGTCTAGCTATGTAATATATGCACTATATAGCAGTATGATGTGGTTACTGTATGGCTATGTAATATATGCACTATATAGCAGTATTATGTAGTTACTGTATGGCTATATGATATATGCACTATATAGTAGTATTATGTAGTTACTGTATGGCTATGTAATATATGCACTATATAGTGGTATTATGTGGTTACTGTATGGCTATGTAATATATGCACTATATAGCAGTATTATGTGGTTACTGTATGGCTATGTAATATCTGCACTATATAGCAGTATTATGTGGTTACTATATGGCTATGTAATATATACACTATATAGCAGTATTATGTGGTTACTGTATGGCTATGTAATATATGCACTATATAGTGGTATTATGTGGTTACTGTATGGCTATGTAATATATGCACTATATAGCAGTATTATGTGGTTACTGTATGGCTATGTAATATCTGCACTATATAGCAGTATTATGTGGTTACTATATGGCTATGTAATATATACACTATATAGCAGTATGATGTGGTTACTGTATGGCTATGTAATATCTGCACTATATAGCAGTATTATGTGGTTACTGTATGGCTATGTAATATATACACTATATAGCAGTATTATGTGGTTACTGTATGGCTATGTAATATATGCACTATATAGCAGTATTATGTGGTTACTGTATGGCTATGTAATATATGCACTATCTAGCAGTATGATGTGGTTATGTCTAGCTATGTAATATATGCACTATATAGCAGTATGATGTGGTTACTGTATGGCTATGTAATATATGCACTATATAGCAGTATTATGTGGTTACTGTATGGCTATGTAATATATACACTATATAGCAGTATTATGTGGGCACTTTATAGAACTATTATGTAAGTACTGTATGATGGTAATATGTGTGTACTATTGCAGTCAGGGGCTTATAGCATTTTCTGCCTGCGCTTAGGCTCTGTTCACATCTGCATCGGAGTCTTCGTCACAGATTTCGTAATTTCTGCTGAAAAAAACAGCACAGCATTCAGCGCTATTTTGTACCGCAAAATGACGGCAACCATGACAGAAACTTGATTGAACCCAGTAAACTGAATGAGTGAATGGGTACCATCTGGTGCTGTTGGTTTTCATAATGCAACGGAGCTGGCAATTTCATTTTTCTCATTGTTCTGCTCCTATGACAAAGCAGAACAACAGAAAACAGAGCGCAGATGTAAACATATTCTTAGATGTTAATCAATTCTGGATATTGTAGTGGACGGTTTCCACTTTTTCTTTCACATATTTTTAGTTATGTGGTATATAACAAAATCTATTGATATATGGAAACCATCAACAAGAAGATTAGTTGCTGTTGACAGATCTTAGTATTCACATACCTGATGCTCATTAAAACATGAACATCCAGCTAGTTGATTAACATATGAATATCTAATACTTGCGGGTTGTCCTATTAAAACAACTACATTCCCAACACGTAAAACCCCCAGCAATCAACAGATGGTCAGTGGAAACGCGTATGTAATACATGGTTACATCGAGCCCTACCGAGCAGGAGACACTTTGCCACCCTCTATAAGGTCTATATGCCCGATTAAGGCTGTAGGTGGGTATTGATTAGGTAGTGTTATCAAGCCAGTCAGCCCACATCCAATTCAACCCGAAATACTTGACAGACACATAATTATATATCCATCAACAGCAGCTTGTTGATGGTTTCCAGTTAGAAGTATATATAAATATTTTTTGTATTAACAGGAAAATAGGTGATGGAGATATATAACAGAGATGTTGGATTTTACATTTGCTGACTATAGAGCCAATGTTAATGAATAGTAGAACTCCAAATAAGTTCATATACTTAATAATAGCGTATTTGGAGGTATTTATTAGTATTTTATCCCAAGGATCAGGAAATGACCTCCGGGGTAACATGACCTGAAAGTTTCTGCTATAAATTAATGTAGACAAGAACCTGGATAAAGCAGAACAACACCAAACTCTGTTAAATCGCAATTTGAAATCCTCGTTTTCCCTTTGTACTTATATGGTAATATTTATAAGGCAGAGGCCCAATTACCGGGTATTAAATGAAGGAAACAGTAAATTCCTCTCTTGACTCGAAGCCGCAGTTTATGGAAACAAACTGCAATATAATTTCCCAGCCACCATTTTCTATCCTGGATTTTTGTATTTTTTTACTTCTAAATTCTGATTATCCGTCAATCGGTGAAAAGCCTTTTCAATTTGCAGCATGGTTATAATAATACGAGTCGAACACTCCCCGGGAGATTTTAAAATTAATGAAAATTGGGGGCAATTTATTGGTCCAGGGTAAGAAACTAGAAGCGACTGAAAAATGCTGAATATTGGATTGCCTTCTATTAATTGTGTTATTAAGAGACAACATGGGGGCAGGTTTAGTGATACCATCTCACGGACCCCTATGTCAATACTGTCATTAAAGATAATCGACAGTCGGAAACCCCCCTTGAAGGACCAAATATAAAAATAATAAACTTTGTAATATAGTTTCAAATTTGTATCTGTTCCCCCACCGCTGGCCTTCATTGGTCCCCTCTGCTCAAATGTTTACATCCACAGTGGTGACGACTAGTTACAATATATCACTAGGGGTAACACATCACCACGGTTGGCAGCAATTGGTCACATGGACATCATTATGGATGACTTGTCATTCTGCTTAGAAGTTAACACCTGTACAGTCGGGCCAGGGCTGAGGGGCCAGGAAGATTTTATACAATATATTATTTTCTATGGAGGGGGCTTCAGGGGGTTCTCCTTTTTTCATAAAACCCCTTTAATATGAGCAATGTCTGAGATATCTTCATAAGGCTCTTCCATGGCAGACTTTCTCAGGGGAAGATGGCGGGTGGTCCCCAGATCTGGAGGGGGGTAAGGACTCATACCTTTGTAGACTTGTTGCAAGGGTCGGGCTATTGGTGGTAACCAACAGAGAACAAATTGCTTCCCAGCTGAAAACTTACTTTAAGGCTCCGTAACCACAAGCCGTCCCTTTTATGTATTCTTTCTATTTTTGCCCCCTATTTATTTCTGTTTTTGAGGGGATTTTTTTTTAGGTTTTCATTTTTGTCACCACTTCCTATTCATTCTGTTCCTTTATGTTTTCCTTTGGTGGCCATAGATCCATACTATTTTAGTGCAACCAAATGTCAACAGTCAAGGAGGAACTTCTCTTTTCCTTTTTCCAATACAGAAAAATATCTACCACAATGAAACCTGATGTAGGGATTGGCAAAGTACTCTAATCGAAAGTTATGTTCTGGCCGAGATCTGTTGCCATCTTTGCTCCCCAATGCCAACCATCTTTAGGCAAGGTTTAGATCAATTTTCTTACCCATGCTCTGAAAATTAGTGTTGTCTTCAGTGGAACCCATGACCAGCTAGGTGATCAGCTGTAACCTCGGGGGATACCTGGAAAAAAGTGTTCAATTCCCCTGCAGCGCCACCACAGGGGAAATTAAGCATTATACAGTGTCCATTATATCAATGTGTGGTCTGTGTAATAAAGGGCAGGACAGGTCCTCCAGAGAGAGAGAGAGACGCTCTTTATAACCGTTCTTCACTCTGACCAAGAGATGAGGATCCTGACCAGAGGACCCCCCTCTATTACTCAGACTTCTCTAATAGGGTGTACGAGAATGGGTTTTCTAAACTGGACAACCACTTTATTATGTTGTTTGCTCCAAAAATAAATTAGAAATCTCGGAGATCATCGTACAGTGAACTGTGGGACGCGCATCTACATCAACTCTATCTGGAATGACATTAGTATCGCATGGAAAATACAGAGGTGAAGACACGGAGGTCACACGTGGTCTGCAGAACGTCTGGGAGATGAGAACTTGTTCCATAGCAACTTATCACATCTAAAGCTTCGAACAAAGAGCCCATGAAAAATTTAAGGGTTCCTCATGATTATACCTGGAAGGACGCTGGTGGTAAATGTCAGTGGACATCTTTCCGTCATCCCTCCTAAGGGTAGAACTGGAACATCACAAGGGGCATTCGAGAAGTATTAACCCCCGCATACCCGCAGGTCCCTTGCGTTGCACTTGGTTTTGCTCGGAGCTGTTGATGCTCTGGGGCTCCTGAGGTTAATCTTTCTCCGCATGCTATGAGCAGATGTGATATCAGCGAGATGAAAGCTATACACGGCCCGGACAAGCGCTGTTAATTAGCATGCCTTCCTTTACATATGCTGCTTCTAGATTTTTGGCAGTGAGTAAATAATCTTGTTAACATAACATGGTTGTAAAAATTCATACATCACCTCGTGAACTGCAAGTAAATTAATGTGTAACACTGGCAGAGAACATTCCCTCTTCTCCCTCAAGACTAATAATAGACATGTCGTATTTTTTAGTCAATAAGAGAACCAGAGGAAGCCGTGAGGGAACATGACGTCAGCTCATATAGCAGCAGAAGCAGATTATACACCCGTCACAAATGGCTAATGTTATAGGTGGGGATCACAGCGCTACATATCGGGTAATGGCCAATTAGAACATTGACTCCTCTGCTCCCCAATTAAGAACTCCCATAATGCTTCAGCTATACTCTGGGCTCGAGACATTTTTTAATTTTGCTCGCTGTGGTAACCCGGCTTGTTCCCATGTCGTAAGTAAAGCTGCTGTAGAATATCAAATAAAGTCATGAACCAAGTGGTTGTATTTAGTTTAAGTTCTTTCACGGACAAAGTTGGATCAGGAAAAAAGAAAATGTCAACATAATTAACGTCCTACCCCAAATGAGTTATGAGTAGTGCAAACTATATATCTACAATCAATTACCCGAGTCTAAACGGACATAGAACCCTACAACCCCCAACATGACACGACCATAATACAATTATATTATATGCTATACATAGAACACTACAAGCCTCAACATAACCCTACCACTGGACATGATCATAAAATAATTATATTATACTCTATACATTAAATACTACAACCCCCAACATGACCCGACCACTGGATACCATCATAATACACTTCCATTATACGCTATACATAGAACACTACAACCCCCAACATGACCCAACCACTGGATACCACCATAATACACTTCCATTATACGCTATACATAGAACACTACAACCCCCAACATGACCCAACCACTGGATACCACCATAATACACTTCCATTATACGCTATACATAGAACACTACAACCCCCAACATGACCCAACCACTGGATACCACCATAATACACTTCCATTATACGCTATACATAGAACGCTACAACCACCAATATGACCCAACCACTGGATACCACCATAATACACTTCCATTATACGCTATACATAGAACACTACAACCCCCAACATGACCCAACCACTGGATACCACCATAATACACTTCCATTATACGCTATACATAGAACACTACAACCCCCAACATGACCCAACCACTGGATACCACCATAATACACTTCCATTATACGCTATACATAGAACACTACAACCCCCAACATGACCCAACCACTGGATACCACCATAATACACTTCCATTATACGCTATACATAGAACGCTACAACCACCAATATGACCCAACCACTAAACATGACCATAATACGATTCTATTAATATACTGCGCTCCGTCATGTGACCATATTTTATTCAGTGCATTTCCTTTTAATCTCCTCTGTTTATTCTTAGGGGTAAAATAAAAAGCATCTGTCTAATAATGTACCGAGTGTTTGGGTTAAACGTTCCAAGTGTAATATTTCATTCTATTAATATGATGTTTGTGTGATGTCACCAGTCTTATAGGGAAATTGGCGCCTGAGATAAACTAACACTAAGAGGAGCATGACATAATGGTTACACAGACACCCCAACGCGGGACACGAGGTCACCTAACAAATGTGAATAGTGCACCCATCATCCTCTGTGGAGCTGCATTCCGGGTTATATTGGGCGGATATATAACATTGTAACTTTCTGGGGTTTAAAGGAACATCGCCACTAAAATACCAGATGATTTGATTCGAAAGACGTTTTGCCACGTTGTCTACTTTGAGTTTCCACACCATATGTAAGTCCTATACCTGCTGCAGGGTCATTCAAATGTAAAAAAAATCAGGCCTAGAAGAAATTCCAGGTTGGCAAAGAAGTTAGACATTAATGTTCATCAACATACTCATCCCACCTGTAATACTGTAATATGCTGGGAGAAGCAGGACCGGAGGAAACATCAACCAGCTGGATTTATCAATGACCTTACACTTATAGCTGAAAATCATAAAAACCTGCCTGTGCTCCTGACACCTTATGAGCAGACATTCTTATGTAAAGTTATGTTATGACTTCAGTTTCTGACATAAAAGGAGGTTACTCCCTGTCGGCCATATTAACTCTCAAGGGCCTAATATCTCTGTCACCAGGTCACCTCCAAAGATGATCACTTTCTAGTGTTCCTGAAGGCTTATGTGGTTATGTGGAGATTACTGTGTACAGTTGCTCTCTTGTAAGCTCATCCATTTTTGCTACAGACTTCTGTTGTCTTCAGTTTCTAACATAAAAGAAACTTACTTCTTGTCAGCCACTTTAACTCTCATGGGGATAACATTCTTGTCACCTGGTCACCTCCAAAGGTGAAAACTAGCTTTTGCTCGTAAACTATTATGTACTGTAGCTGTGTGTAGTCTTCCTCTCGTAAGCCCATTCTTATGTGCTACAGACTTCTCCTGCCTTCAGTTTCTTTCACAACTTACTTCCTTGCCGCCATTTTAACTCTCAAGGTGCTAATAACTCTGTCAACCTGTCACACTTTTTAGCTAAAGATGAAAACTTCCCTTTGCTCCTGAACCCTTTTGTACAGTAACTATGTGTACTTCAGTCTTTTCTTGCCTTAATTTTCTGACACAAAAGGAAGTTACTGCCTGTCAGCCATTTTAGCTCTCATAAATTTAATATCTCTGTCACCTGGTCACCAATAGAGCTTACAAGTCTTTTTCTGTAATCACTAGTTTCTTTTTCCCCTTCTCTCTATCTCTCAGCTCTGCCCAGCGACCAGTCACTGTAAGACAACCCTACCGTGCCTCCATCTTTGTCTGTAGCATTACCTCCCAGGACTGCATGTGAAATAAAGACTCCATACAGTTCCTTCTAATTAATACAGAGGCAAAATTTTGCACGTTTCTTAGTGTTATGAGGAAGCCCACCCTGTGTGCCTCTGCAAGATACCATAATACATTTACATCGCTAGTGGCTGACCACTGATCTAAATGGATTTGCAAAGATACATTCTTATCAATTGCATCGGAGACTTTAGACTACACATGCCTCATGCACACGACCGTTGTGCCACTCGGGCTGTTTTTGACGGCATCCGAGTGGCACCTGATTGTCTTCACGGACCCATTCACTCTAGCGGGTGAATCGGGTTCGTGAAAAATGGTCTGAGTCTCCAATCCGAGTAAAGATAGAACATGTCATATCTTTCCTCGGATCACTGACGGAACTCGGACGGCGCACGCGGTCGTGAGCATGAGGCGTAAGGGATCGGGGTTGTCCTACAGTGATTGGTTGCCAAGGAGAGGTGGGAGAGGGAAGGGGTTGGAGAAACCAGCAGAGATATTAGCCCCATAAGATCTAAAATGGCTGACAAGACAAACTTCAAAAACTGAAGGCAGAGGAAGTCTGGAGCAAAAACAGCTGAAATCACACACAAAAAAGACTCCACACAGCTACCACACTTCTGAAGAACTCTCAAGTTTTCATTGTTGATAGGAGCAGTACTTTAAACAAAGTCCTATCTTCTCATTGTATTTTTGAGAAATTTCCTACCCAAAAGTCTTTAGCTTTTGTTCATTTTCAGTTATGAGTCAGACATCATAGACATATCCAAGGTTGTTGCCGTTTCTTCCTCCAGTCTTGAAACCTTGATCGTCTTCCTCCAGTCCTGCTAATCACATTCACAACAGCTGGAAAGCCTTAGGTTGCAGGCCACTGATGTCACCATCAATGATTAGAGAGTTGAGGATGAGGACACGACAAGTAATAGGTTTTGGCGCAATTATTAAGAACATAGAATCCAGAAGTCAAGAAATATGTAATAAACTGGCGCTTGGTGAAGACCTAGAGATCATCAACTGTAATGATATATCTATGAAGACTAGGATCAGAACCCTTCATGTTTTAATATTTTCTAAGGTTCTTCATGGATGGCTTGACGATAAGACACGAAAAAGTACTGGTGTCTTTGAACAAAAATTGGCAAAAATTTGTAGAAATAAAAGAAAACAAACAAATGGATCTTGGACCCAATAAAGCCAAACCTGATACTGAAAGAACAAATGACCAGACTGAGGCTTTATTCTGAACGTATTATGAGAAGACCCAGGTCTTTGGAGAAGAATTACATTACAATGAGAATCCTGAGGAGCAAGGATAGACAACATACTGTAGACTTTAGGAGCCAGTAAGTGCTATCATTGACATTAACAGATGTGTGAACATGACATGGGCCACCACAAGACACTCATGAACGTGGTCTATGTCATCATCCATGGTTTCCAACAAAACAGAACTTCATGTGGACATGATGGCACATGGGAGACCCCACCCTACAGTACCAGTCTCCGAGATCAATGTTTGGAAACTGGACAAAAACATATACTACATTACAAACTTTGGAGTGGGCTCTGTTAAACTGACTTATTTACCCAGTGCCCCTTTAAGAGGCGTCATGGTTCTTCTAGAACTGGCCATAATCTGTATTTCGTGTATTTATTAACATAATTTCCTCGTGTTTCTAACATTTATTTTGGCTTCAGGATGTTGTCAGCGCCTGCGTTCCAGTGAATGTCATGTCCTGGAACCAGCAAGACAAACATGGCTACATGCAAGTTTTGTAATCTGTGTTAAGGACAGGAATACACAGCCGGGGAATCTTCTATACAGCTAGATACAGTGAAGGAAATAAGTATTTGATCCCTTGCTGATTTTGTAAGTTTGCCCACTGTCAAAGACATGAACAGTCTAGAATTTTTAGGCTAGGTTAATTTTACCAGTGAGAGATAGATTATATTTAAAAAAAAACAGAAAATCACATTGTCAAAATTATATATATTTATTTGCATTGTGCACAGAGAAATAAGTATTAGATCCCTTTGGCAAACAAGACTTAATACTTGGTGGCAAAACCCTTGTTGGCAAGCACAGCATTCAGACGTTTTTTGTAGTTGATGATGAGGTTTGCACACATGTTAGATGGAATTTTGGCCCACTCCTCTTTGCAGATCATCTGTAAATCATTAAGATTTCGAGGCTGTCGCTTGGCAACTCGGATCTTCAGCTCCTTCCATAAGTTTTCGATGAGATTAAGGTCTGGAGACTGGCTAGGCCACTCTATGACCTTAATGTGCTTCTTTTTGAGCCACTCCTTTGTTGCCTTGGCTGTATGTTTCGGGTCATTGTCGTGCTGGAAGACCCAGCCACGAGCCATTTTTAATGTCCTGGTGGAGGGAAGGAGGTTGTCACTCAGGGTTTGACGGCACATGGCTCCATCCATTCTCCCATTGATGCGGTAAAGTAGTCCTGTGCCCTTAGCAGAGAAACACCCCCAAAACATACTGTTTCCACCTCCATGCTTGACAGTGGGGACGGTGTTCTTTGGGACATATCCAGCATTTCTCTTCCTCCAAACACGGCGAGTTGAGTTAATGCCAAAGAGCTCAATTTTAGTCTCATCTGACCACAGCACCTTCTCCCAATCACTCTCAGAATCATCCAGATGTTCATTCGCAAACTTCAGACGGGCCTGTACATGTGCCTTCTTCAGCAGGGGGACCTTGCAGGCACTGCAGGATTTTAATCCATTACGGCGTAATGTGTTACCAATGGTTTTCTTGGTGACTGTGGTCCCAGCTGCCTTGAGATCATTAACAAGTTCCCCCCGTGTAGTTTTCGGCTGAGCTCTCACCTTCCTCAGGATCAAGGATACCCCACGAGGTGAGATTTTGCATGGAGCCCCAGATCGATGTCGATTGACAGTCATTTTGTATGTCTTCCATTTTCTTACTATTGCACCAACAGTTGTCTCCTTCTCACCCAGCGTCTTACTTATGGTTTTGTAGCCCATTCCAGCCTTGTGCAGGTCTATGATCTTGTCCCTGACATCCTTAGAAAGCTCTTTGGTCTTGCCCATGTTGTAGAGGTTAGAGTCAGACTGATCATTGAGTCTGTGGACAGGAGTCTTTTATACAGGTGACCATGCTGTCTATAATGCAGACACCAAGTTGATTTGGAGCGTGTAACTGGTCTGGAGGAGGCTGAACTCTTAATGGTTGGTAGGGGATCAAATACTTATTTCTCTGTGCACAATGCAAATAAATATATATCATTTTGACTATGTGATTTTCAGTTTTTGTTTTTTTATATAATCTATCTCTCACTGGTAAGATTAACCTAGCCTAAAAATTCTAGACTGTTCATGTCTTTGACAGTGGGCAAACTTACAAAATCAGCAAGGGATCAAATACTTATTTCCTCCACTGTATATCCTTACAGTAATATGTCTATAAGAGTATCCAAGCTATTTGTCATAAGATAGATAGGTAGATGATGGATAGATAGATAGATAGATAGATAGATAGATAGATAGATAGATAGATAGATAGATAGATAGATAGATAGATAGATAGATAGATAGATAGATATTAAAAGAAACTCCCATCTTCATACCTAATTTACACTTCGGATATTCTACAGGACACCAAAATTATATTATTAGAGTATTTGTACATTTTTATTTTACAAGGTCCCACATCATTTTGCGCTGGTTGGGGTTTAGTGGTCACATGACTTTGTGCACCTGAAATCTGTGTAAGGAAAAGCAATTATCATATGACTGACACTTTAATGGTTTAGTGGAAAACCGTGTCATGGAGATAACAGTCATCAGCTGCTACAATGTAGAGACCGTACTGTAACCATGAGGGAGCGCGTGGCCTTACAATGTAGAGACCATACTGTAACCATGAGGGAGCGAGTGGCCTTACAATGTAGAGACCGTACTGTAACCATGAGGGAGCGCGTGGCCTTACAATGTAGAGACCGTACTGTAACCATGAGGGAGCGCGTGGCCTTACAATGTAGAGACCGTACTGTAACCATGAGGGAGCGAGTGGCCTTACAATGTAGAGACCGTACTGTAACCATGAGGGAGCGCGTGGCCTTACAATGTAGAGACCATACTGTAACCATGAGGGAGCGCGTGGCCTTACAATGTAGAGACCATACTGTAACCATGAGGGAGCGCGTGGCCTTACAATGTAGAGACCATACTGTAACCATGAGGGAGCGCGTGGCCTTACAATGTGCATACAGATAATATTCTGCTGTCTTCTGCTAAATGTTATTTGTAAAGCTGGGAAACGACCAATAAGGAAATTCTATTTATAAAACCACCGCTCACATATGCACAAGAACCAGATTATAGGGCAAATTAGGCAACTGCCCTTATGCTTCCACCACAGGGGGGTCTGCGGGGGCATTTACCATCTTCAAACAACTGACTAGTTAAGGCCAAAGAGTTTATCCTCAGCTCAGCTGTCAGGTTACCCACACCAGCACCACTTTGGCCCACATTAGTAAAAACGGGCATTGGCCCGAATCTAATATTTTGCACAGGGGCCTTCACCATTGTTTTATCCAACGTAGTGTGGTATCACTACATAGATATGTCATTCAGAATTATGGTAACAACCCATGTGATAGCTGTAATGGAGCCAGATTGGATGTTACCCAACTTCCCGTATGTCAGGGTTACTTTCTGATTCAAGGGGTAAATGCCCTTTAGGCTTACAATGCATGGGGCTTGCTGCTTCCCTCAGTCATACACGTTCTATCCAGCTGCTTTGCTGTATCATGTTTTTGGGTAAATTGGGAGCATTAGAAACCATAACTAATAGTTCTACAAGGATGATCATCCAGCTTTCCAGACTCCGGAATGCGAATCTGCCTATTTATGCCATGATATAACCTTCATGCTCCTTACACCTCCATAATTAGGCAAGACTCAACACCCGAGAAAGTCGTAATGTCAGCCATATTGGTTGTCACCCCGTTTTCGGGAAACAGACGTTACGGAGATAGAGCATTGTAAATTACTTGACATAAGAAGACGACTCAAATTTCAAGTGATTAACACATCATATGGATCAGGCGTAATCGATTACTAAAAGCCAACATCTGATTGGCTGCTTAGCATCAACACTACTAAACATGCCGTCATACCTCTCCGACATCATAGATCCAGATCCGTCCTTCGGAGTCACCGACCGCTATCTCTCGTCCACTCTGAGCCCAGCGGACACGGTTGAGTGCGGACGCTCCTTCTACGGTTGTGCTTGCGGTGGGGACCTTATAGTTTTAGGAAGAAGGAGACATAAACATTGTTACTGCGGCAGCCGAGGAGCATACGGGGCCATGAGGCGAAAGACTCTACAAATTTTAAAAACAGTAGATCCACTTAGAGGAGTTGCACGCCCCCCGCAGACATCTCCTTGTAACACAGATGCCTCCTGCCACGGGAAAACAGGGATTTATTGTTCTCTAATCACATTCCCCACTGGGCAAAAAAAAAAAAAAAAAGTAATGTATATTTTCCGTAGTAAAAGGGCACTGAATATACGGCACAGACATATTTTCCATGTTAATCACAAAAAGTATGCAGTGCAAACCACAACAGTCTACGTTCCGGCTGTTCTGCTCCGAACGTTTGTTAAATGAAGTCTGTGTTAGGCAGTGTGTGACACTCCAGTACTACAACTCCCAGCATTTCTGCCTGACAGAAGCCCATCATTATTCTCCAGCTGCTGGATGTCGAGACTTCACTCAAAACTCTTCAGGTGTGACTTCTTTTCCCACAAATCCCACTTACAGGATCATGGAAGCTGAGATATGAGGAGCTGTTTGCAGTGTAGAACTGCTTTACCGGTCCCTGCACTGCCTTTGACCTTGGGGGAGCCCAACGTATACCTCCAACGGAAAGCTGCGCCATACGTCACTAATGGCTCCCATAGTAAAAAACATGCCGCGCGAAGCGTCCGACTGGGGCTCCTTAGGCCACCAGAGGAGATTCTGAGGGCCCACCCTCCATCTAGAGCATGTCCACTTTTTATTTTATCATTGTCCTTGTCGTTATCATTGCACACAGGACATATCATGAATAAGGTCTAATAGGTTATTTGTGAATCCTCCCAAAAGAAATAGACCCTAGTGGCGAGTGATTGGCTCCAAAGTCACCTCGAAATGGGGTTGTCTTCTGCTGGACCTTTAGGGACCATTATTGGGGATCCTCTGGTTCTCTGGTGGGCCAGTCCGACCCTGGCCACGGGGTATAATTAGTTTTACTGTATTACCGGCCTTGCGCATTCCTAATAGACACAGTTTTGGTATAAGCCGGGTGAATATTTGACGCAGGTGACGGGAGCTTTTGCAGCAAATATGCCGAATGAATGACACAAACGTGATGTGAACGGAGCCTAAGAAAATGCAAGCGTTTCGTCAATGTCGAAGGCAGCACACGGACTGGTAAAGCAGCTCTACAGTGGAACAACCACAACAAACAGCTCCTCGTATCTCAGCTTCCAGGACCTTCATGAGAGGACCATGGGGGAAAAGATATGCAGCAGAATTTTTGGCCATATACACAACGATCCGCCACTGCCAAGTCCATGGAAAGCTAATAAAGCCAATGTTTTTGGATTGTGGGAGGAAACCCAGACACATGGAATTGAATATCACGATTGCCGCTGCTAACAAATGAGAAAAAGATGCCGTTTCCAACCTGTAAAAGGGATTTTCATTATTTGGAGCCATTTTATTTTGCCACCAGTGGTATAAAAGGGTTGTATGATTTAGAAAATTAATTTTCATATACCCCATTAGGGAATTCTGAATTATAGGTAGGGTCCTCCATTCAGGACCCTCATCTGTTAACCAGAGCAGAGAACGACTACACTAGCTTTGGAGGACCCAGCATGTCTGTGCATTACATGGACAGCCCACCAATTTCAATGAGAACTGTGTAATACTTAATTTTCCCTGTGGTGGCGCTGCAGGGGAATTATACACTGTTCCTACACTGTTTACAGCTGATCGCTGGAGGTCCCAGCAACGGGACGCGCTATGATCAGCTTATCATAAGGGGACTTTTTTTTTAACGAAAAGGCAATGTCAAAAGTAGACGACCCCTTTAAGATGTCCATACACATCAGAATAATGGTGGTGGATCCTTCCAAAATCGGAAGAGTCCACTGACAACCTAAAGTATATGGGCCTGGCCAACTGCCCCCACCAACGTCAGGTGGGGAAAATGAGAATCGGGCATGTTGGATTTTAACATGCCCAATTCTTTCACGGACCGTGATTTCGGGGACGGTTGTGGGCAGGGGGCCTTGGTTCCATGTTTAGAAGCTCCCGAATGTGGAGCTAATGTCAATGTAAGTGATTCCTACTTTTTATTTCTGTATTTCCAATAGGCAGCAAAAATGTTCCATAAATGTTAATATTTTTATCATATTTTCCCTATAAAAGGCAAAACAGCCTGAAAAATATGCAGCCCCTGCATTTACATGGAAAGAGATACGGCTAAAAAAAAATGTACTACATACCAAATATGCAAAGAAAAATGGAGGTAAAGATGGACAAAACAATCTGTATTTCCCCTTCAGTAATTTCACCTTTTCCAAGAGGCTTGTGTGAATGAGGCCTAAGAATGCATGCGAACATATGCCCAGCCAAATGCAAGCCAATAGAACTCTATACAGACTAAATCTATCCCCCTCCAACTTTAGAGGGCAAAATCTTCTAACTATAGCAGACAACTAAAAAAAACAACTGTCGATGCCGTAGGTCTTAACCCAATATAAGTCCCAAACTTTTTTCTTTTTTTTTTTTTTTTGGGGGGGGGGAGGGTATTTTTATATATTCATGTATTTGTTTCAATTTTTTTTATATGAAATTAATTTTTTTATTTATGCATTTATTTTCTTTCATTATTATTTCATTGTTTTATCATTTATTCTTTTTTTTTTATTTAATGTATGTCTTCCATTTATTTGTTTATATATTTATTTCAAATTTTTTTTTTTTTCTTTTTTTTTTTTGCTTTATATTTATGTATTCATTTATTTAGATTTTTTTTTTTTTTTTTTTTTACATTGTTTCCAATAATTCACAATAAAATTTGCCCAACTAGAAAAATTAAGTTAGTCCTCCAGAAGCATCGTGGGTAAATGGGCCCTTTTGTCTGTACTAAAATACAAAGAATAAAATAAAAAAAATACAAAAACACCAGTGAGTTGGGTAGGGCTGGTGGTAGTGCCGATTTCTATGTGAGATGCCGGCTGTTCTAATGCCCATCCATTCAAAACCGAAAAATGTCCGGGCTAAATACAGTGTTTTTTTTGGTCTGACACATTAATATCTGGATGTTCACAGCTTCTCTTTTTGTCACAGCTCCCTCAGTGGAGACTAGGAAAATGAACCTCTGTTCCTTGGAACAAAAGCACTCAGCGGGGCGAGCCATCAATTCTGCCGACTGCTGAACTGCGACTACTCTACAATTCTCAATGTGAGTTAAACTACTGTACTGACACAGTCCTTTAGCAATTGTATGGGGTAGCAATTGGGAGAGATGAGACTACTATTTTATTTAATACAAATACTATTGTACTGGGAAGAATTCCATTGGTTGCAGAATACCTCTATTTCACCATGCAGGGCTCTCCGAACATATTATTAAATGGCGGATGTGATTTAAGCTCCGGAAATAAAGTATATTCATGTAAATGTCATATACTAAGCTGTTGGCTGGGCCATAAAGCCAGGACTGTGTACAAATAAAAGCAATCAATTAACCTCAGTGGCGCCATACAAAAAAAACAAAAACAAAAAAAAAATAAAAAAAAATAAATAAATAGCAAAAAATAAAATCTGGAATCTGACATAATAAAAAAATATATTTAAAAAAATTCAAAAACATTTTTTATTTGCTATTTATTTCGATATGAATGAAGTTTGATAGTAATGAATTTGCTGGTTTATACATGCAAATGAGACCGTAATTATGGAATTTTATTGAATCGCCCTAGTCACATGGGTATTTTATCCGTCCCCCTTTTACCAAATATATCATTTCCATGGGCAATGCCTGCTGTTACTCTACTGATTGCCATTTATTATATTATAACCGAGGTTGACATAAAATATCTGACATTGGTTGAAGACGTTATTACTTAAAAATATGGGTCAAATACGCAAACAGAATAAGTTAAAAAATAACACATGTTTTTGTGGCTGGCTAGAACAATGATGTCGATTTTTAATATCCAACTTCCAGAAAATGACTGTACTCTTTCCATTCTTGAACCCGGGAACTTATTTAAAGTAATAGAAAAATTAAGTTCAAAAGTTTATTTTTATATTCATACTATAATCGGCAAAAGTATCGTTTATTAAAAAAAATGTAGCTTTATCTTTTTAAATAAAATGTAATAAAAATGAGAAAATGAATGGACTGTCAAAAACAATCACTAAATTGAAACTAATTAAGAATAATTTTTAAATCAATATAATTTATTAGAAGCCATTAAAAAAAATTGGCCGCACTTATTATTAATAAAACATGTATAATATTAGTTTGCTTATAAAAAAAAATTATTTGTTCTTCTTTGATGGTCTTATTTAATTTATTCGGTGTAGTTTTTTTTTTTTGTTTTTTTTATATTTCTATAAAAATACAAGACTTATAATAAGTGGATTTAGCCTGCAATTAATACAGCCTCAACTTTATGAATTTATTTCTGTGATAATTCAAAAAGTCCTTATTTTTTTTTTTTATAATACCTAAAGGATATGTTCAACTTTTTTCTAAACCCCTTTTTTTTTTTTCTTTTTTTTTTTTTTAAAACCAGTCAGCCTTCTAGATATCCTCCAGCGCTAGGCTTCCTAATTAAAAAGGCTGCCGCATTTCCTGCTTGAAAACACTTCAAAAGCTTCTATGATGCTGCCTCATATGAGATACGGTCGCCGTCATTTACCTGTATTTGAGACAGTGCTGAGTAAAACCACAAAATTGGAAATAATCTTCAATTACAGAAAATCAAAGAATATTCATAAGCTGAATTATTGTACTTGCAAAAATATATTTTGTCTTATTAGAATTTTGTAAAATAATGTGAGTTCAATTCAAACTAAAAATTTCAATTAGAAATGTGAAAAAATATTTCTAATTTCCTAAAAAATATGATTTAAATTTTTCTAATTTCATATTTTTTTTTTAATTATTTCAATATCAAAATTGCTTTAATACGGCACCCAAAATATAAATAAGTTGTTAAATATCCTAAAAAGTCACACAGAAATTTAGCATGGCCCTCTAGGCCCCCAAATCACAAATGGGAGTGTCTGTCGCACCGCCTGAATTCCTTTATTTTATTATACAATAGCTCAAAATCAGAACTCCTCCACCAATAATTAGATGTTCAATTCCCTGAACCGCTTCTTCTTACAGGTGAGAATTGAGTGAATTATAATATCATTATCAATCAGCCCTCAAACAGAGCCACGCACTTCATTCATCATTAAATTACATACGTGATTAAACTTTTGTACATTTTACCAATATAATAAAAGCCACCTTTTCAAGTAAAAAAAAAACAAAAAAAAAACTGACATGATTCTCGATTAAATGCTGAAACAGAACATATTAACATATAAATTAACCTCATCGGCACCAGCGAAAATTTGCTGCATTTAGAAATAAATGTAATTTATTTTTTCTTTTATAAATCGTTAATTAAGAAAACTTATAGCAAAAATAATCATCTGCAACATCAAGGAATGATAGCGTCAAATCGAGTCAAGTTTAAAAGAAAGAAAAAACTGTACGGTGTGTACAATGTGAAATGAAAGAATCAAATCTAAAATGAACACAAATTTTTTCAAAATTTGATGTAACTCATAAGATGCACATTTATAAAATTTAAGCAAATCCATCCAAAACTACCAGTAATTATCAGATGGAATTGCTACATAAGGGGGTTTGACACAGGGCGATTATCGGGCAGATCATTAGTTCATATAACGCTCGTTGCCGATAATTGCCCTTTGTAAACAGGGGATGATCAGCAGATGAACGAGCAAACGCTCGATCATCTGCTGATCGTATAGTTTTAAAAAAGTAAAATATTATTGTTGTCGGCAGCGCATCTTGGTGTGTAAACAGGGAGATGCTCTGCCGATATGATGATGTATGGGGACGAGCGATCGGAGTAACGATCGGAGTTTGCTCTGTGTGACAGGAGCAAACGATCGCCGATCAACGATGATCTCTTTGATCGGCTCTCGCTGCGACGGTCAAAATCGTCCGGTGCAATAGGGCCGTAAGATTCATACAACAATTCCGTAAAATTCCTTCAATCTCGCATCTGATGGACAAGAAATTCTAATAGTCCAGCACGGTAAAGAGATAACAAGTTAGGTGACTTTAACCCTTACAGAAAAGATTTCTATACTTTTCTGTTTGGCCAATAATCCAGAACACTTAGGATATATTAACACGCGGCAGATTTGGAAATCCGTTCCATATATGTGAATGGGGTCATTGGTTTTCTGCAAGCACCGCTCAGATGAATGGGATAGTTGCAGAAATTTCTGCAACAAATCTGTCGTGTGTGAACACTCCTAATAATCTGAAATGACTCCCGTTCTGTTATTTCCGGATTCTAACAAACAGTCTGTTACACAACATAATATGAAATGAAGGAATCTAAACTACACAGAAAAAACGGCATCCGTTTACTTCATTATTGGTATTCCCTTAAATGAATGGGGAAGCAGTGATTCTGGGTGCAATGACAGATTGGCCCTGGAGATTTTTATAATGAAAATAAATATTAATAATAATAAAATAATAATAATAATAATAATAATAATAATAACAACAATAGCCATTAATCACTAATGAATTCATCTAATCCAGAAAAAATAAATATTCTGGAGAAGACACAAAAGCTTGAGAATCATCATCAACATAATTAAGGAATTGATCTAAAAATAAATATTATAATCCCAAAAATTCTCTAATCCACATAATAATGTAGAAAATAATAATAAAATATTAAAATAATACTAATACTAATAACAATAATGATAATAATGATAATAATAATAATGATAATAATAGTGATAATAATAATAATAATAAAATAATAATAATAATACAACAATAATAATAATAATAATAACAATAATAATAATAATACAACAATAATAATAATAATAATAATAATACAACAATAATAAAGCAACAATAACAATAATAATAACAATAATAATAATAATAATAATACAATAATAATAATAATAATAATACAACAATAATAATAATAACAATAATAATAATAATAATACAACAATAATAAAGCAACAATAACAATAATAATAACAATAATAATAATAATACAATAATAATAATAATAATAATACAATAATAATAATAATAATACAATAATAATAATAATAATTTTATTATAGACTATAACAATACGTGTAATGTGTGTATGGGAAGTAGTAACGTTAATAATAAAAACAACCAAAATAACGCATTCAATTGTATAATAAATGATATATAAATGCAATATTAGTGGACATGAAGTAGTATCAGTATTAATGAATAATGTGTTAAGCTTCTATTTATGGATAAGATGTGATAACAATAATAATAGTAATTATAAAATACAAAATTCTTATTAAGTATGGCATAAAATATAAAAAATGAATGTAATATGTACTGATAGGAAATAAATAAGCCATAATATAGATGTAACAATAAAAATAGATGTGAAAAAGAAATGCCCTGCGCGTTCATAGCAAATATAATAATATAATACAATTAAATAAAATGTAGAAAAAGTCAAATAGAAAAAGTTTCAATGAACACAAAAAGTGCGGAGAGAATAGAAACAATGATATAATAGACGCGACATGACGCGCTATGACAGTGTATATGAACGTGTGAAGACAGCCTAGCCCCCGGCAGTCAGCTGATTGTCGCACGAGGGGTTAACACAGTCGCAGCTCTCACCTCGGTGTCGCTGTTCAGGTTCCAGAGATCCAGGCGGCCCATCCCGTCCACACAGGCGAAGAGCGCAGGGTGTAGCGGGGACCACATGACGTCGTACACATAGTCTGCGTTATCTTCAAAGGAGTAGAGCGGCTTGTTGTGCTGGAAGGAGAGAGACACAGGACTGAGTGGCGCTGCCGCTGCCCCCGGCTGTCTCCCGGCCATAATTAGAAACTTTACACATTTCTATCATGAAAGTGCACAGAGAGGGAAGTGCTTTACTGGGAATTCACTGTATGTCAGCACTGGGGAAGGGGAGATCCCCCCCCCTTATCAGGTACAGGCTCCCCTGCATTATAAATATGGGCAGGTAGAGAAGGTGACCATGACAGGGGCTCAATGCGGGTTCTCTGCACGAATGAGTCAACTTGGAGCTGATATGGAGACTGGAGACTGCTTCATGTAAGAAGTCACTACATTCTACTACTACTGCTGCTAATCACAGGGTTGGATCTGCTGAAGTCTTGTAGCGCCATCTAGTGGCCATTTGAGAGGAAATGCACTAGTAGAGTTCTACAGAGCAGCTACTTCGCCAAACCTGTATGTGTATACAATATACACAATAAGAAATCGATGAATTGCTAAATATTTCCAGTGGTTTTGCCCACAGAGCGCAGTTACTTTATCACTCAGGTCTGAAGGTCATCACAGTTTGTAACTTTTTCGCTTTTTCATCTGGGATTATTTCACCCTTTTACATGGAGTAACTGTTGTTGTTACATTATGGTTTGTTTTTGACAATAGTTGCTGTCTGGGAGTGAAGATTTTATGGGGTGGATATGCACCCACTTAAGGGCTCATTGAAGTGCTAGTCTTGTGCCCCGTCATTCAGAATCGGAAGCGATAATACGCAATAGAGATGGGTAAGTATGAGGCACATGTGGGGCTATGGGGCCCTTAAGAAAAGGGGCTCAGTCTTGGTTGGTACTATCTCTTTTGGGGATGAGAACGTGTACCGGACTACAAAGGGACGACATTGTTAACAAACATGGGGGTGGGGAATTGCCCTAAGGGGATGAAGGGGCAACAAACACCAGGCACTTCACGTAGTCAACTACGCTATTGATTCCGTCAAAACGACGGAACCCTTGCACTACGGAGACAAACGGAAATCATTGGCACCGGATCCGTCACCATTGCAATCAATGGTGATGGAAACGGAAACCTTTGGTTTCCGTTTGTGTCAGTCAGGGTCCCGTTCCGACGGAAAGCTCAGACGGAACGTCGGAACGGGACCCTAGCGCAGATGTGAACAAAGCCTTACTGGAAGACAGTCGCCAATTATCCAAGAACATTTAGTCAATTTAGTCACAATTCTGGAGCATCGTTTCTTCAAACGCTGAGTTGTACCGTTCCTCTGTTGCTCCTCCTAGAAATTTATGAATAGATTGACAACTGGGTGTTACCCATTGGGGGTGTCCCCCTACACAATCTGACAATGCCAAATCAGTACTCAGTCTCAGACTGTAAAGGGACACACCCCTTTAATAATAATTGGAATTATAACATCCAGTTGTTAATTTTGTCTCATATTTCTAGGAGGAATAACAGAGGAACAGCACAACGTAGAGTTCTAATAAAAGATACTACAGAATTGCTATTTCATGGGGAATACAATTATTTACTAAACAGACATGTCCGGAGAGGTGACAGGTCCTCTTTAAAGCTTATGTCAGTACAATGCCCCCCTCAGTAGACAGTTAGAACATATCATACAATCTTTCTTGTAAAGTTTCCCCCTAATCTTTTATGTTTTCAGTCTAAAGTTGCAAAGGAAAAACAAGTCTGTGCAACCAGAAAGGCAGTCTATTGTATAGCAGATAGAACGTCCTGTGACCACTTCTGCACAGCCACGTGGTATTAAATAACGGCGCCATTGATGATCCTCAGGACAGTGATTTGTGGGGGACTATCCCCCAGTACCTCCACTGATCAGCAGTATGAAGGGGCCCTTTCATTGATTGATGGGGTGCAGAAGGCCAGACCACCCCTGATCACACATTCATAGCTATAGAGGTGCAGAGGTAGCAGTTCCACATGTTATTTACCTCCTTCCATAGAAATGAGCAACTGTCAGAAACCTCATCAAAGGATCTGACAAGCAGAAGTCCAACATGTCCAATGCCTTTTTAGCTCCAGAGAATTCTCTAGACTGGATTTGATTGAAGCAGACCCTCAGCTGTGAGAAGCATTAGCCCCATACGAGTTTCCAGCCTTCGGGTGTAAGGGTATGTTCACACGGAGTGTTTTCAGCCGTTTCTCGAGCCGTAAACGTCCCGGAAAACGGCTGAAAAATTGGAAGCAGAACGCCTCCAAACATCTGCCCATCGATTTCAATGGGAAAAACGACGTTGTGTTCCGACGGGGCGTTTTTTACGCAGCCATTTTTCAAAACAGCCGCGAAAAAAAGGTGCATGTCACTTTTTGGGATGTTTTTGGAGCCGTTTTTCATTGACTCTACAGAGAAACGGCTCCAAAAACGGCTAAAAATCAGGAGCTGTTTTCCCTTTGAGACGTTTTTTATTTTGTGTGTGCATATACCCTTCACAAGAACGTTCCCATTTACTGACAGCAAGCAGAGTTCTTGAAAATTGAGACACAGAGTATGTGAGAAAGTTGTGGAACTTTTCATCATACAATGATTAAGCTTTATGCATATAAAACAAAAAAATAAACGTAAAAGTTGACAAGCTTAATGTGTTTCCCATTTTAATTATTCATTAGGGGCTCTTTAAGACTTAAAGGGTAAATAAACGTTCAACAAACTTCTGACATGTCATAGTGACAGGTTAGAAGTTTGGATTGGTGGGGGTCCGAGCACTGAGACCCCCGCCAATCGCTAAAACAAATCGGCAGAAGTGCTCGTGTGGGCGCTGAGCCTCTTTACTTCTGTTCGGTTTTTTCCGGAAATCGATGTAGCGGAGTACAGTTCATAGACTTTCTATTGTGCCCGTACACCGATTTACGGAAAAAGCCGAACAGAAATTAAGAGGCTCAGCGCCCACATAAGCACTTCTGACACTTCGTTTTAGCGATTGGTGGGGGTCTCAGTGCTGTCACTATGACATGTCAGAAGTTTGTTGAACGTTTAGTTACCCTTTAATATTTATTCAAATCATTGGCAAGTCATGTTGGACATGGTTGAAACCCTCTGCTCAGTACTGCCCCCACTACCACAAGGCTGGAATAGTCATGTGTCCTGCTTGGCTAAATTAAAGGGGTTTTCCACTGAACTTCTGTTTCTGAACTGCTTCTGTGACTCTTAGGCCGGGTTCCCACGTAGCTGGAAATTCCACAGCATTTACAGTAGCAGCAAAGTGGATGAGGTTTAGTAAATCTCCTGCCCGCGCTGCAGAAAAAAACGCAGCGTAAACGTTAATAAATTGACCTGCGGTGTGGAATGTCAATTTATGCTGCGTTTTAGTTGATTTTCCGTTGTGGGATTTCTTCCTTGGCTCCAATGGGGATGCAAATCCCGCAACTGAAAGCCAAGTGTTGCGACTTTTGCGGCGTATTCACAGTGATTACGCCGCAAATATCGCAACTACGGAAAACAGAAAATAAAAAATACTTACCCACAACACCCTCCTTCCCTCAGTCCGGCCTCCTGGGATGACGCTTCATCCCGTGTGACCGCTGCAGCCAATCACAGACTGCAGTGTCACGTGGCCTGCGTCGTCATCGTAGAAGGTCGGACTACGCGCAGGGAAGATTGCGAATATACTGCGGGTTCCAGGTCGGACACGCTGCATGACTTTTACGCAGCGTATCCGACCCATGGGAACCCGGCCTTATTCTTTCCAGTGTTGAGTGACTTCTCATTTGTATCCACATCTCCTCTGAGAACAGGGACCAATCATTTTTGGGATATGTGGAGGTCCCTGAAGTTTAAGCCTCAATAAATGACATGTCATAACATTATTTAAAGGGGTTGATAGAGTGGTCACCTGCTCAGAACCGTCATCTTTTAGCCACAAAGATCGTCTCTCTCTCTGGAGAACTAGAAATGTCCATGCATTATAAGAACAGGCTATTGATTTGAGTGAGAATTGTGTAATACTTACATTTCCCCTTCGGAGGCGCTGCAGGGAAACTGAACACTTGCTGCAGGCTTTCCTCATAGATTGCAGTTGATTACTGGGGGTCCCAGCAGTGGGACATCCTGTGATCAGCTTATTGTCAGGGCACCCTTTTAACAAAAAGGGATTGCTCAAAGAAGACTATCCCTTTAAGTGTGAACCTTTTAACCATAGACATTCGATTTTGTTGGCTGTTTCTTTTAATTTTTTATGGGGTCCATCAAAAGTCTTTTGTCTATAAGGCAGAGAGCACTCACTTATGGGCGACTATTAGGGGGAAACAGTGGAATGGCACGGAATCCCCTGGATATAGGGGGTGCAGCCGTTCCCTCCCCTGGTGGCATAGAAATATCAAGCTTTATCGACATGATGAGAATTGTGATTGATCACTATCAACCAACATCGGTTTAGCGCACAGTTATAGGATTTGAGAACCCTGAGCATTTACACCACAAAAGGCATAAGTGATACACAGATGTAGCAGAGCTGAACATATTTAACAGGTCCATTTTGTACACAGTGATAAATCCTTGAGTTGACATAATGTACTTAATTTACCTGCAGTCCTATGTAAAACCACAGATAACATATTGAGATATCCTGGTGAATCGCTCAAAGTGACAAACTCAACTCTGCTGCATTTGTACATCACGCTGTATAACAGAATGGAGCCGTTACAAGAGAAATCTAAAATCTCAAACCCTCCCTTATCACCATCCATACCTGGACAGGGGGCCCCACTCATGTATACCCCCATCTCGTGATATAACCTACATAGCATTATGAGCAACTTTACAAATATGTTGCTTTATTTATCTTGTACTGATAATAGAGTTATATTATGTGCTATACTCCATTCACATCCAGAGCTGCATTCATAATTTTTTTTTTTTTCACATAGCCTGGCAACTCCCTGCTGCCCCCTGCTGATTAAGTATCTAAACAGAGCATGCTTTGCTGTGGTGCATTGTAAGAGGAGTAGTGTTTACAGTAGTCTAATATTAGAAAAAAACACATCTCCCACAATGCAACGGTTTTTGCATTGCTTTTCAGGATCTCCGCTGAGCTGTCAGGATCTGTCAGCATTGTACTGACCAATTGTAAGCAGCAGCCATAAGAATTGAGAATGCAGCTCTGGATGTGAATGGAGTACATTTGCAACAGCATGCGGTTTTACGGTAAATTGGCACAGTTTTGCAATGCTCATCCTTGGCTGTGTGATGTTTGCAGGTAAATTACGCCAATTCTCAGCAAAATCACACACAGTTGTGGATTTCGGGCACATCGGATGGGCTGCAGCTCTCTGCTATTTACGTGCTACATACTAAACAGAAGCTCCACCTTTTTTTTTTAACAATGGCTATATAGTCATTAAATGCCAGTTATATAATACATTTAAAATATAGAAAAATGGAAACCATCAACAAGCATGCTACCTGCGGTTTACAGATCTCATTATATATATTCTTTTCTAATTATGGCTGGGTTGAATAGCCAAGTCAGCTTGACTCTGTTGCTCATTAACATTTTATTCTCAAAATAGTCTGATTAGTGATATGGGAATTCTATATACAGCGATTCATGGGTTAATGTATCCAGGCTGGAGGGGGTAGTAAGGGGCACATTTTTCAGATCCACGACTTATTGAGACCAGCAAGTCAATATGCACTCAAAGTAGAAAAGAGAGACACATAATAAGAATAATGGATCTGTCTACAGCAGCTTATTGCAAACTGAAAACCATCAACAGGAAGTTGCTGTTAACTGATCTCAGTTTCACTTATGTTTTTCTCATTATAGTTTGAGGGGTATATAAGTCAGTTTGACTCATGAACGTATAAATATCTGATGCTAATGATCACTTTAACGGTATGTTCACATCTGCGTCAGTGTTTCCGTTGCTCTGCTCCGTCAGTGGAGAAGAACATCAAAAATACTGGAAACGCGATTCCGTTGCATGACCGACATCATCGGCGTCCTATTAAACCCATTGACCTCTGTCAGGTTTCCGTCATGGTTTTGCCTGAAACAATAGTGCAGCATGTGGCGCTATTATTTACGGTATTTTAGGACGGATCCGTCACTGAGGCCCCTAATGGAGCCTCCAATGCAGGTGTGAACAAGCCCTTAGTAAGCTGAGCTGCAACGGGGTATGAAGGTGTTTATAAGCCAATCAAATGCCCCACAGCCCATTCACAGCAGGCCGCCAATGTGCGCTCGAGGCACTAAGTAGACATATAACAAGCATACTGGATCTGTCAACAGTAACTTGTTGACTGTTTTCAGGTTCTTTTTACTTCAACACTTTACAGAACAGAGCAAAAATGTTATAAATACAACAATATGTAGTGAAAATGATGCATGTTAAGTTTGCTGGCTATGGCGCCAATGTTAATTAAAGGTGGAGCGTCACTTTAATGCTTATAATGGTTTCTACGCCCTTTATATGTATTTCCTCCCTTTCTGAAAGGCCATTAATGTTTGCACAAGTTTCCCATTACCCTTAGCTTTCATAATAAATTCATTTTATTTTAATTATACCTCCCATTAATTTTCTTAACACCTTCCCATTACACATATAAACAAACCGTACAATTAATGGATTATTTACAGTGTGTTAAATAGGATGCAGTAAAATTAATGTATTATGTACAGAGCCGTGACCGTGTAACGTGATCTATAGGAACATTTCCGAGGCTGAGATATAAAACTGCCGGGCAAATCACAGTACAAAAAAAATAAAAAATTAATAATAACAGGTATGTATATGAAATGATTATATATAATACTTTATATGATATATCGAGCGTGGTTTTGGAACGAGAAGCACAAATGGATTTAATGTTTGGGGGTTTGGTCATTTAGTGTAGACATACAAATAAGCCTCTTTACTGTATATAAAAAAAAATCTGAAAACCGTTTTGTAATATCTTCCTTCTATGCAAAGATATGATCACTTGAAGTTACAGGCCCAAAGCCTGAGGCTGCACTACTGAGAGAATCTGATGAAAAAATATCCCTTGTTTTCTGTCAGTACAGAGTTGTCATGGAGACGAGTCAATGAAATTTTTTTAAAAGCAGAGCATTTCTTTTCCTTTAAATTCATAAACACTGACACTCTTAGAGGCTACCTACCCCTTAGAGGCCGCCTATTCTACCTACCCCTTAGAGGCCGCCTATTCTACCTACCCCTTAGAGGCCGCTTACTCTACCTATCGCCTAGACCTATCCCTTGGAGGCCGCCTACTCTACCTACACCTTATAGGCCGCCTAATCTACACACCCATCAGAGGCTGCCTACTATACCTATCCCTTAGAGGCCGCCTACTCTACCTGTCCCTTGGAGGCCGCCTACTCCACCTACCTTCTTAGAGGCCGCCTACTCTTCCTATCCCTTGGAGGCCGCCTACACTACCTATACCTTGGAGGCCGCCTACTCTACCTACCCCTTAGTAGCCACCTACTCTGCCTACCCCTTAGAGGCTGCCTACTCTTAGAGGTCCCCTACTCTATCTATCCCTTAGAGGTCCCTTACTCTACCTATCCCTTAGAGGTCCCCTACTCAACCTATCCCTTAGAGGTCTCCTACTCAACCTATCCCTTAGAGGTCTCCTACTCTAACTATCCCTTAGAGGTCCCCAACTCTACCTATCCCTTAGAGGTCTCCTACTCAACCTATCCCTTAGAGGCCGCCTACTCTACCTACCCCTTAGAGTCCGCCTACTCTACCTACCCCTTAGAGGCCGCCTATTCTACCTACTCCTTGTCTCGGCCCCATACTGACCCGTTACAAGCATGTGTAGCGTAGAGACAGAGACGTAATTTGAAGCTCTTGAGCTCCAATGCAAAATCTATAACAGGCCCCCACCTAACATATATAATTTATAATACTGGTGTCTTCTTATGCGGCTGAGGGGCTTTTGGATCCCCTCAGGCTCCAGGGCCCAGGTGCGACTGCTACATCTGCACCGTCTATAGCTACGTCCCTGCGTAGCGAGGTAGTATATTGTAAAGTATATACAACTTTCTCTGTACAAGTAACTACATGAACACACTTGGTGGTCAGCCAGTCAGGTGGTCAGGTTGTTGCTAGGCAACCTGATGGACTACAGCTGACAAGGTACGTAATACTGATCATACTGTGTATGCCACACAGCGTATATGTATTCCCACTTATATATGGTAACTATGGAAACCAGTTCATTTAATCACTGTAGTGTTCCAGGGCATGCAAAGAGTTAATGAGGCTAATATATTCTTAAGAGCTTTTATTATCGCGTATCATATGAATTAAAGGGGTTCTATAACACTGATGGCCTTTTGGTGAGGATCGGGCACAGTCACCGATGAGCTGCTGTCCCTGTGTAAACCTTGGAGTTGGCGCTCACAGGAGCATTGCGGCCCCTTCACTTTTTTGATCGGCAGGGGCTCCTTAGGGTCGGACCCCCACCAATCAAACATTGATGGCCTATCCTAAAAGTTTACTGTAATCTCGTCCGCCCTTCTCTGAAATTCAAGGGGGTATACGCCGCAGCCTAAGGGGGTGCGCCAAGAGTACTAAAAATAGATCTAAGACTGCCCTGGGGTCCAGCAATGTTCATTTGCTGGTTGGAAGGGCACGGACTTGCGAGCTCCACTAATAGAGTCCACCCATATCAAGAAGGTCTGTAATTATTAGGGGTCTGATCTGAGGTTTTAGAGGGTCTGATCTGGGGTCTGTAATTATTAGGGGGTTTGATCTGGGGACTAGTTATTAGGGGGTCTGTGATTATTACGGGTCTGATCTGGGATCTAATTTTAAGGGGTTTGATCTAGCGACTGTATTTATTAGGGGTTCTGATCTGGCATCTGTAATTATTTGGGGGTCTGTAATTATTAGGGGGTCTGGGGTCTAATTATTAGTGGTCTGTAATTTTTAGGGATTCTGATCTGGGGTCTAATTATTAGGGGGTCTGATCTGAGGTCTGTAATTATTGTAAGGTCTGTTCTAGGGTCTAATTATTAGGGGGTCTGTACATATTAGAGGGTCTGATCTGGGGACTAGTTATTAGGGGGTTTGATCTGGGGACTAGTTATTAGGGGGTCTGTGATTATTAGGGGTCTGATCTGGGATCTAATTTTAAGGGGTTTGATCTAGCGACTGTAATTATTAGGGGTTCTGATCTGGCATCTGTAATTATTTGGGGGTCTGTAATTATTAGGGGGTCTGGGGTCTAATTATTAGTGGTCTGATTTAAGGTCTGTAATTATTAGGGAGTCTGGGGTCTAATTATTAGTGGTCTGATTTAAGGTCTGTAATTTTTAGGGGTTCTGATCTGGGGTCTAATTATTAGGGGGTCTGATCTGGGGTCTGACATTTTTAGGGGATTTGATCTGGGGTCTAATTATTAGGAGGTCTGATCTGGGGTCTATAACTATTGGGGGTTCGGTTTGGGGTCTGTATACAGGGAAGTGCTGGACTGGGGTCTGCATAAAGGGGTCTGTCTGGGGTCTGTATATCTAGGGGGTCTGTATATACAAGGGGGTCTTTTCTGGAGTCTGTATACAGGGTAGTGCCGGCCTAGGGTCTGTATAACGAGGGATCTGCCAGGTCTGATGTGTGATCTGTATTTCTGGGCTGTGTTGCTTTTCATTCCAATCTTCTGGACAGAAATGATGACGCAGTGCTGGACCTGTCACACAACGGACACCAACCTCTCCCAAGGGGTCCTGTTGACTTATTATGGGGTCTGTCAGGGTTACGTCGTGGTGTCCGTCATTTTGATGGGAAGAATAGTGCTGCATGCTGCGACGGAGCCTCGGACGTAGTGTGAGCAGAGCCTTATAACTCGCTTCCTTGGGGGTACTCGGTTGGAACTTCTTGTCACTAGGGGGCACATGACTTGAAAGGGTTGAGAAACACTGGTCTACACTATGGGGCTCATGTATAAAGAGGAGCTCAAGAACAAGTTTCTTTGCTCATAGCATAGTATTCATCACATGACCGGGACAGATTATCCACTGGAAGAATCATGAAGAATGACAGCAAGCATAGATATTGAAAACCATAAGGAATTGATACAGAAAGTATATTAGAAAATTGTATAACTCTTCATTATACGGTACCTAACCTTCACTCGCTTAAACCGGAATACCCCTTTAAATCGCAGTTTTTCCAGCATAATCACTGGTGATATATAATTTACATAATTGACCAATGTCCAATCGACTCCTGACCCAGCACCGTATCGGAATGGACTGTAATGCAGTTCTGAAAGTTGCGCTGGGTTGAAAATGGCGCTGTGTAGACTTTGGTGGGTGTACGAACACAGGTCGGACCCCCACCATTCAGACACTAATGACATTATCCAGTGTCATCAATGATTAGGATTAGTGGAAGAATTCTAGAACAGATCAGGGATGCCCTACTTGTCGGTATATAGCGGCTGTTTTATGACAGTCTGCTCTGCAAACAGAATACAGGCCGCCATAAACAGCCCCCGTAATGTTCTAAACTACAAGACAACAGTGGGAAATGTGGGAATCCTGCAGCTTTATGATATTAAAAGGAATTACCTTCCCTTTAAGGTAGGACTATAAGGGCATCTTCTTCAGTAGGTGCCAACCTCTGTGGGGCATGGGTATGGAAACACCTACTGCAATTTTCTGCCACTCAATTACAGGGCTCTGGCGCTAACAAGACACTTCCCAGACAAGCTGTTGTTGTGATGGCGCAGTTGGCATGTGACCCGCTATTGTAGGTCCCTACACTGTCAAAATAAACAGATCTCCTTGGTTGGACGGGCGTGGTGGGTCTGAATATATTTGTTAAATACACAATGAAGCTGGCGTTATTAAGATGACTCATAATATTTTATATTGTACAAGTCCTGCCTGACACGCCAATGTACCCAGCGCAGAAAGGAAGAAGTGAGAGGCACCTAAAGTGCTACTCCAACTGCGGAGAGTCAGGAGCTTAAAGGGAAACTCCAGAAAAATCATTGTAATTATCACTAGAGAGATATGTTCAGGCAGTTGATTAGTAACAGTTGGCACTGGCAGTAGGTGGCATGACTGTATGCTGCAGGGGAGTGGGTCACACACTATAGTGGTCGTGGACTGGTGCCATGCATTGATACAAGAGGTGGTGGTCTAAAGGGGAAGATGGCTGTAAGTGAGCATTGCTGGAGCTGGTGGTGTTGTAGTGGAGGGGGGGGGGGTAGACTGGGGTCATGTCTCCCTGCCGGAGTGTTTTAACTAATATATTAGGGAATTGCATTACAAGCAACCACCTAATATACTTGTATTACTTGAAGGTCATTAGGATGGTGACTGCCCTCCGCCTGGTACCATCAGCAGAACACAGGACTGTGGACCTCCCCTGTATTCTGCACTCAATGGACTGCTCTACAGAAGTATGTAAGGCAATTGCTCATAATGCACTTCCATACGTGTACAGTATCCAGGGAATACTTTGGTTGCACCCTCTCAACCAGTTCTGGTTATACCCTCAAGACAATAGTTACAAAACTCATAGCAGAGCCCATAGTGATAGCCCCATAGTATTCCCTATAGTGTCATATATAGTGCCAGCTTCATAGTAATACCCATAATGCCAGCCTGATAGTAATACCCATAGTGCCAGCTGCATAGTATTCTCAAAAGTGCTATTCTCCTAGTAGTGCCCATAGTGCCAGCCTCATAGTAACACCCATAATCTCTGCCTCATAATAATGCCAGCCTCAAAGCAGTTTCCATTGTGTCAGACTCCTTGTGCCCATAGTGACAGTCGTATAGTAGCACCAAAAGGTTCCCCCCAGTGTAGTGCCCAATGCATATACCTGTCCCATGCTCCCACACTGCCAGCAGCTAGGAGGTTACATGTGGGCAGCTTATCAGCAGCTGTTTCATGTTTCTTCCACTACTCGTCTTTGCCATTAGAGATTGGCACAGGAGAAGAATATCTGTGTGGCAAGAGAGCTCCGAGACTGGTTACTCCTGTCTTCTGTGGCATATCTGCCTCAAGAGGTATCTTTTCTGATTACAGCGGGGCAGCATTTTGGCAATGTGTCATGTCATTATATATGCGCATTGATGTAAATAGGCAATAAATATCATATAAATCTTGTGTGATCAGATCACGGCTGCCCAAAGGGGTGTGCAACCTGCTGAAGCGGGCACTACGGAAGGCCTGGCACCTAAGACTTGCAACCACCGCAAATCTTAATTGTAAAGTAATATTATTTAGGCATTGTATATCGCTGTTATTACATTACTTTACGTATGGAGCTGTTATGTGGTCGCTGTATGGTGGTGTTATTTGGGCACTGTACGGTGGTATTATTTGTGTTCTGTATGGTGGTATTATTTGGGCACTGTATGGTGGTATTATTTGGGCACTGTATGGCGGTATTATTTGGGCACTGTATGGTGGTATTATTTGGGCACTGTATGGTGGTATTATTTGGGCACTGTATGGTTGTATTATTTGGGCACTGTATGGTGGTATTATGTGTGCACTGTATGGCAGTATTATTTGACACTGTATGGCGGTATTATTTGGCACTGTATGGCGGTATTATTTGGCACTGTACGGTGGTATTATTTGTGTTCTGTATGGTGGTATTATCTGGGCACTGTATGGTGGTATTATATGGGCACTGTATGGTGGTATTATATGGGCACTGTATGGTGGTATTATTTGGGCACTGTATCGTGGTATTATTTGGGCACTGTATGGTTATATTATTTGGGCACTGTATGGTGGTATTATGTGTGCACTGTATGGCAGTATTATTTGACACTGTATGGCGGTATTATTTGGCACTGTATGGCGGTATTATTTGGCACTGTACGGCGGTATTATTTGGGCACTGTACGGCGGTATTATTTGGGCACTGTATGGTTGTGTTATGTGGTCACTGTATGGTGGTATTATTTGTGTTCTGTATGGTGGTATTATTTGGGCACTGTATGGTGGTATTATTTGTGCACGGTATGGTGGTAATATTTGAGCACTGTATGATGGTATTATTTGGGCACAGTATGTTGGTATTATTTGGGCACTGTATGGTGGTATTATTTCTGCACTCTATGTTGGTATTATTTCTGCACTGTTTTGTGGTTTTATTTGAGCACTCCATGGCGGTATTATTTGAGCACTGTATGGCAGTATTTATTTAGGCATCGTGTGGCACTGTACAGTATATTTTTTCCAGTGTATGTAGAAAATTGTTATTTGGCCAACATTTGGCACTATTATTTGGGCACGATACTGTGTGGCGCTTAGACATTGTAAGGTATGGATTATTTGTACACTGTATGACTGTACGCCATATGGGGGGGGGGGGCACAAACAGAAACAATTGCATAGGGCATCATTAAACATAAAACCAACACTAAATCCGATTCAGTGCTCTTAAAACTATTTCTTAGTGTGCTGGCATATAACTTCACGTCATTACTCATTCAATAACCTCATGTAGATGTAGAAAATCTGATTTCCCCCCATAGGTTAAAATATATGGATTGAATAGTTTTATATGAGATCAGCGTCACCAGATATGTATGCCGTCTGCTTATCCATATAAATAACATGTCAGTGTGGTCGAGCCAAGAGTCCATAGGGATAAGATAAATCACACGGCTATCACATGTGAGTCTGCGTGTAGCCTCAGCCCTAATAAATGAGAAGAACAAAGGAAAACAGGTTCCTACCATGAAGTTCTCCCTCCATGTATTCATCTCTGTGAACGCTACAATGTTACGTAATGACGGATACAATGTTCTTACTGGAGTAACATATAATTGAATATTAGATACACGGTGTCCAGGAGCTAAATGTGTGCACAGTGACGTGCCCGGTGCCAGCTGACTGGGTCCACCCATCATGTTCCTGTTTTGTTTCCTTCCCTCTTTCCACCCACACAATCCATTAGCCACGCCAACAGCCAAACATCAGCCCATTGTAGCCCCCTCCCACGTACGCCGACGTGGGCAGCTGCATTGTAGACTCGCTCCCTGGCACCACATTACTCTCTGGTGCTGAACAGGAACTGTGGAGACAACCTGCACTATGCGAGTCACTTCTGAGAACACCCACTCAGATGTAGCAGAGCTGAACAGGTCATGTTTCTTTTGTGTGTTCAGATAAAATCATTAAAAACAGCAAAAATAAAACACATAAAAATGTAACAAGTAAAGATGCTACTATTCATATCTACTGACTGTGTCGCCAATATCTGGCTGTCCGGTGATTAATGTCCGCGGCAAAAACGCAGCAGTTTCTCAAAGAGCTTTGAACTCTGTTGTCAAGTCTTATCCAAATATTTCTTAAATGTATCATCTTCATGTCTAGTGAAAAATTCTGTGACTTTCTAATATATTTTGTCTTTCAATCCCTCGTTTTCAAGATCTCTGCTTGTGGTCAGTGAGTGGAAATATTCATTATTTAGACGTAAGTGAATTTTTGCGGTTCAGAATTCGTCGGCTATTAGGATTCATCAGGCAAATTTGCTGATTTGCTGTGGTTTTAATCCCCTCTTGCCGATTTAAAGGGAATAGGGGTGAATAGTTTTTCTCATTGTGTCTATAGCAAATCATGAAAGAAAATTTTGCAAAAAATTTGCTCACCTGTATTATGTTTACATTCAGTGTCTAAAAAAGGGGTCTGACCTAGTCCTATTTTTTACACAGATATGGTTTGTTACAATGAATCAGTGTAGGCAATCCACTGTATGCTTAAAGGAGCACTCCGGACAGAACTGATACACTATGTTATACCTAGTGCAGGGCCTGAGGGGGGCGCTGCATGTATCAGGTATTCTCTCTTTGGTATGTTAGAATCCCTATGTCATGCACCGCCTCCTGCGCTAGACATCACACAGTGTATCGGTTCTGTGCGGAGTGTTCCTTTAACATAGCAACAACACAAATCTTTCCCCTGTCCTGGATTCCAGCCTGAGAGCTTTGGAAACATTGTAACAAACTGTAGCTTTGCAAATAGTGCAAGGTCAGAGCTTTTTGTTTCAGCCTCTAGATGAAAAGAATGCATCCATTCATTGAAAGCAAACTGAGGTGTTGAAAATGTTGAGGAATTGGAACACAAATTATATTTGAAGGCGTCAGAACTTTTTATTATCCAATGACCTAAGACTAGACAAGTGCTTGATAAGGGACAGTCTCTTGTACCGACCCTGTTGGGGGCTCTCACACACAAAAAAATTTAACTTTTTTAAAGAGACAGTCTGCATAACTTTTTGTGTAAACATGTCGGAACTGTTGTAGGTGTCTGTATAGATTGACAAGGAGAAGGGGTCCGGAGATACTATGTTGATTACATTCCAGTGTTTTTTTTTTTTCCAAGGCAAAACATTCTCCAATCAAATCAATCGAATGCCCGTGGTTTTGGTGGACCATAAGTCTCTAGTAAATGTATACGTAAGATTACTGCTTATTTCAATACGGTTGTTCCATTAACTTATAGTGAAAGTTAAAGCGAACCGCCGACTATGAACATCATTTAATTTTTTGGTACAAAGTTTTCTGCTGATTTTGTATTATCATTTTGCTGATCCATAGCTCCAAATCCCCTGCTTCCCTTAACACAGCCATAGAGTTACATGAGACCAATTTTGTCTGCCTGCAGTCACCACTAGGGGGCGCTTAAGAGATTACTGAAGATTTATTAATATTTTAAATTATTTGAGTTTAATGAGAGCTGTATCGTCCATGTGCAGTTAGCTCCCCCTAGTGGTGGCTGGAGGCAGACAGAATTACATCATATACCTCTGTGTCTGCCAGAACAGGGAGCAGTGAAGTTTTGTGTTGGAATGATTTATCATAAAAAAAGATAATTTTGTAACCATTTACAGCAAATGATCATTAAAAGAAATTGTGGTTGTGAAGGTTCAGTGCCAGCATTCTGAGGATTTATTATTTGCCTATGAAACCATTCATTACATCACTAATTACATGACCCGATCAAATAATAAAAAACTGCAAAAAGGAAATTTTTTTAAACTTGTATGATTAATGAGAGATGGATGGATGGATGGATGGATGGATGGATAGATGGATAGATAGATAGATAGATAGATATGAGAGATGACAGAGATCAATAAATGAGAATTTTTAGTGGGTTTTAAGTCAAATTTCTGACAAATTTCAACATTATTCATTCAAAAGATTTACATCGATCCCTCATTCTATAAAGTTTACTCATTTGGGGGTCCACTGAGGCTGTCATCCATTGTTGTCCCCATTGGGCCCCTCCAGTAAGATTACAAGATTGTCAGGCCCCAGTCTTGATATTTTGTCTAATGACGGGCTCGTCACAGTCTAGAGACTCATACACACATTGCTGGATTTTGCAAAACCTGCCATTGTTAGAGACGCTGAATTCTGACAACTTTATTCCCACGCTATGTGAAATCTAACGTTATAAATTCTAAGAAAAAACCAATGTCAGAGAGGTGGTAATAATTCATTAACATGAAGCAATATCTTTACAGCAGTAGTAAACCCACAGATGGCCATAACAAGGAGCAGGGTGCAACACACTGAAGACATGCAGCAACAGCCCCACCCGGTGGCTGGGAAGTAAACTGAGGGGCTTTGTGCGTCGTTCTGAAGGTAAAATATAGGTTTTAGCTTATTCAATCTCACCTATGGAGATAATAATTTTACTGCATATAAACGTAGTGATATTAACACCTTACAGAGGTTTCCAGGAATATCACAACGTATCCTGCATATGGCGATTCCTAAGGGTATGTTCACACCTGCGTCCGGGCTTTCGGCCATCAGAGGAGCAGAACAATGGAAAACCGGAATCAATGCTTTCGTTGCACCACAGGCACCACTGGCAGCTGCTGGAATACATTGACTTTAATGGGTTCCGTTAGAGTGTCCGTGGTTTTACCGTGGTTTACGGTAATCTCTGCCGGATCTGCGATGGAGGCCCCTAATGGAGCTTCCAACACAGAACAGAGCTCAATGACAGACCATCTACTGTATGTGTATGCCTTAAAATTTACCTTAATGGACATGGTAATTTTTATCTATCTATCTCATATCTATCTAGCTTTCTCATATCTATCTATCTATCTATCTATCTATCTATCTATCTATCTATCTATCTATCCCATATATATCTATCTATCTATCTCATATCTATCTATCTCATATATCTATCTATCTCATATATCTATCTATCTATCTATCAAGGATTTGCCTGACACAGCTTCTGTGTCGACGCCCGTGGTTAATCAGTCTGCATCTGCTCCTAGGTCTGCTAGAGTGACTCGATCTGCTACCACTCAGGCTGGTAGGCTGAGGAGTGGGAGAGCCTATCGCAGCCTGGCCAGACGGTTCTAGCTCCCGCCCTTGGTCCACTTATACCTTAATTTGCTGCTTGTCCTTTGCCTGTGATTCTCCTGTTTCCTGGCTCTGCTGTTCCTGCTGTTACCATTGACCTCGGCTTCATATTGACCCTGGCTTGACTGACTATTCTCCTGCTCTGCATTTGTTACCATGTACACTCCTGGTTTGACTCGGCTCGTCCACTACTCTGTTGCTCAAGGTGTTGCTCTGGGCAACTTCCCCACATTCCTTTACTTTTGTGTTCCCTTGTCTTGTTTGTCTGTCGTGCACATATTGAGCGTAGGGACCGTCGCGTAGTTGTACGCCGTCGCCTAGGACGGGCTGTGCAAGTAGGCAGGGACTGAGTGGCGGGTAGAATAGGGCTCACCTGTCTATCCATCCATCCATCCATCCATCTATCTCTCCGGTCAGTTATTAATTTGAATGGTGTGTAATACTACATTTCCTTTGTAGCGGCTGCAAGAATACACATTTATTACTATTTTTTACATTATTTTTGTACAGATAACATCAAGATGGGGGCACAAAACATCGTCTACAGGAGAGAAGTAGGAAGAGAACACCTGACTTTGAGTTTACATCTTTAACATTTTACACAGAAAATGCCTTAATCTTCCCTTCGTGTGGCTGGGCCGGGGCCAGACCTCTGGCTCCAGAGGTAAAGTGGAGGAACTTGGAATCCTGTCTGAACAGGCCGCCCCACCCTCCTCCATCATGTCAGCTTGGCCCCATTCCCAAACCTTGTTCTGAAGTGGATTCATTCACAGCCGCAATATTGGAGCGAGTTCAGGATCCCCGCAAGACAAGCAGAACATTTACACGGGAACCCGCCAGTTATTTATCACCTTTTGTTATCACAGACAAATAAACTGACTTATAGCAAGTGAAGAAAAAATGAAAAAAAAAAAATCACAAACCTGCTCCTGCTAAAAATGGAAAATTCTAAAGGAAAATTAGGATTAAAAATACAACATAAAAAAGGTAAAAAAAAAACAACTATTTTGTTTGCCGGAACCACGCTTCGAAAATTTGCCGGAAACTGGGAGCAAACTATCCCCCAATAAAGGGATTTGTCTAGGATTAGCAATACATGGCTGCTGTCTACCAAAAACAGCGCCACACCTGTCTGTGGGATGCGTCTGGTATTGCAGCTCAGCTTCATTGGAATAAAGGGTAGAAAGCAGCCATGTTTTTTTAATCCTGGATAACCCCTGGAAAATCTCAATATTCCTGCACAAACTCCACAGCGCATGCTCCACCAGGAATCATTGCAAAAAATATTCTGCCATTACTTTTAGGGCTTTCACAGATGGGGGTATTGCAAACATTTATAACTGTACATATTACAAATGTAATAAAAAAAACACGGACCCCCTGTGGTTCCACTGATCCAAACTTAGATCATCATATTGTTCTATTGTGACCTAAGTTCCGTCTAGTTGAACCGCGTGGGGTCGAGGTGTTGAGCGGATATGTGGCAATATTACGGCAGACCGAAAACAGACGTCATTTTAAGCTACAACATTCAGTGCCGATTAATTTCTTAATATATCATCATAGTGGTCAGTATATCTGATACATAGCTCCAAATCACCTACATAGACATAGATAAAATTCTAGCTGCCTGTAGCCACCACTAGAGGGAGCTTTTGAGCTTACAGCCTACTAGTAAGCTCCTAGACTCCCTCTAGTGGTGATTGCAGTCAGGTGGAATTTTATATTTTAGCTCTATGTCTTGGCAGGGGATTTGGAGCTTTGTAATATACAAACAGAGCTCTGACCGCTATAAAGATATATTAAGAAATTAATCAGCACAGAATTTTGGACCCATTTAGATTTAAAAAAAAAAAACGGTGTTCAAGAAGGGCAGTTAGTATAAGGTGTCGTAAGTAAGCATTAGATTTATGGGGCAGAAAAACTGAAATCTGTATGAATACTAAGTGTATCGGGTGAAGAAGGTGCAAGAAATAATGGAGGCATAGTATAAGTTTTACAGGGACCAAGGAGTTTCTAGTCATGGCACTGGGGTTACTGCTGGGTGCTGGAGGGCCCAACCATAGTCATGTTGAGCATCATTGAATAAATTTTTCTCATTTTTCTAAAATCCCCCTAGTCATATAAATGTTACATGTATTTACAATGTAGCTGGTGTCAACTGGTGCTATACCTGGTGCCAAGTTGTGCATATTTGCCCTTCATTTATATTGGTATGAGTTTGAAGGGGACAAAAATCTGGGCAAGGATTGTGTCCCATGAGTGGGTCAGGTATATTGCTGGTGGCTGTAGACACCATGTAGTAATGTTCTTAAAGGAGTACACACATAATTAGGGTGAACACTATTATATAACGAGGAGAGTCTCCATCAATATGTATTGAACCTGCCAGAATGTCTAGCAAACCCTTCTCTTCCAAATAAGTTCACAAAAAGTTATCGACCATAAATTACAAGCCCGCTGCTAAGTGATGAAATCCTACTGATTTCCATAGAGCAAACCATATGTCCGTCATTTTTCTACTCTATGAAATGCCGTTTTTCTGTAATTTAAATTAAAAACATCTGATTCAGACTACAGTAATATGCTGCACTGGATTAGACCGAGATGAGAATTCCAAGAGGGAAAATAAGAAATATGCACATATTGTAAAAGGCCAGAATTGAGAAGGCTGTAAACTCAGGGCAATTCTTTATGAGGTGCGCAGGTTGTATGAATGTGAAGGCATAATTAGGATTCAAAAATGCAAAAATAATATATTCTAACACTACTAGGCAAGCCAAAATGAGCATGGAAATCGGCTAAAAAGAAATATGATACCTACAGAAAAAATTCCTTTACTCTGGCATCCAATAATCTGAAACTCCAGCACTGTAGATCCAGAAGTAAAACATAGTATCCCTGTAATTTTAATAAAATTTTAAAATAACATAGGTTATATCTTATATTTTATAAGTGAATTTCATAGAGGTTTTTTTTATCTCCAATTATTCATAACATTTGAAAATCTAGTAAAGAAATGTTACTACATATAAATATAACCACTATAATACTGCTCCTATATACAAGAATATAACTACTATAATACTGCTCCTATATACAAGAATATAACCACTATAATACTGCTCCTATATACAAGAATATAACTACTATAATACTGCTCCTATATAGAAGAATATAACCACTATAATACTGCTCCTATATACAAGAATATAACTACTATAATACTGCTCCTATATACAAGAATATAACTACTATTATACTGCCCCCTATATACAAGCATATAACTACAATAATACTGCTCCTATATACAAGAATATAACTACTATAATACTGCTCCTATATACAAGTATATAACTACTATAATACTGCCCCTATATACAAGAATATAACTACTATAATACTGCCCCCTATATACAAGAATATAACTACTATAATACTGCTCCTATGTACAGGAATATAACTACTATAATACTGCTCTTATATACAAGAATATAACTACTATAATACTGCTCCTATATACAAGAATATAACTACTATAATACTGCTCCTATATACAAGAATATAACCACTATAATACTGCTCCTATATACAAGAATATAACTACTATTATACGGCCCCCTATATACAAGCATATAACTACAATAATACTGCTCCTATATACAAGAATATAACTACTATAATACTGCTCCTATATACAAGTATATAACTACTATAATACTGCCCCTATATACAAGAATATAACTACTATAATACTGCCCCTATATACAAGAATATAACTACTATAATACTGCTCCTATGTACAGGAATATAACTACTATAATACTGCTCTTATATACAAGAATATAACTACTATAATACTGCCCCTATATACAAGAATATAACTACTATAATACTGCCCCCTATATACAAGAATATAACTACTATAATACTGCTCCTATATACAAGAATATAACTACTATAATACTGCTCCTATATACAAGAATATAACTACTATAATACTGCTCCTATATACAAGAATATAACCACTATAATACTGCTCCTATATACAAGAATATAACTACTATAATACTGCCCCCTATATACAAGCATATAACTACAATAATACTGCTCCTATATACAAGAATATAACTACTATAATACTGCTCCTATATACAAGTATATAACTACTATAATACTGCCCCTATATACAAGAATATAACTACTATAATACTGCCCCCTATATACAAGAATATAACTACTATAATACTGCTCCTATGTACAGGAATATAACTACTATAATACTGCTCTTATATACAAGAATATAACTACTATAATACTGCCCCTATATATAAGAATATAACTACTATAATACTGCCCCCTATATACAAGAATATAACTACTATAATACTGCTCCTATATACAAGAATATAACTACTATAATACTGCCCCCTATATACAAGAATATAACTACTATAATACTGCTCCTATATACAAGAATATAACTACTATAATACTGCCCCCTATATACAAGAATATAACTACTATTGCCCCCTATATACAAGCATATAACTACAATAATACTGCTCCTATATACAAGAATATAACTACTATAATACTGCTCCTATATACAAGAATATAACTACTATAATACTGCCCCCTATATACAAGAATATAACTACTATAATACTGCTCCTATATACAAGAATATAACTACTATAATACTGCCTCCTATATACAAGAATATAACCACTATAATACTGCTCCTATATACAAAAATATAACTACTATAAGGCTATGTTCACACGGAGTATTTTGGGGGAGGAATATCTGCCTCAAAATTCCGTTTGGAACTTTGAGGCAGATATTCCTCTCCCTGCACGCCGATTTTCGCGGCAATTATCGCGCCGTTTTTCGCCCGCGGCCATTGAGCGCCGCGGGCATAAAACAGCGAGAAATACGCTTTCTCTTGCCTCCCATTGAAGTCAATGGGAGGTCAGAGGCGGAAGTGCCCGAAGATAGGGCATGTCGCTTCTTTTTCCCGCGAGGCAGTTTTACTGCTCGCGGGAAAAAGACGCCGACGCCTCCCATTGAAATCAATGGGAGGCGTTCTCGGGCCGTTTTTGCCGAGTTTTGCAACGCGGTTTCCGCGTCAAAAAACTCTGCAAAATACCCCGTGTGAACATAGCCTTATACTGCCCCTATGTACAAGAATATAACTACTATAATACTGCCTCCTATATACAAGAATATAACTACTATAATACTGCTCCTATATACAAGAATATAACTACTATAATACTGCTCCTATATACAAGTATATAACTACTATAATACTGCCCCTATATACAAGAATATAACTACTATAATACTGCCCCTATATACAAGAATATAACTACTATAATACTGCTCCTATGTACAGGAATATAACTACTATAATACTGCTCTTATATACAAGAATATAACTACTATAATACTGCCCCTATATACAAGAATATAACTACTATAATACTGCCCCCTATATACAAGAATATAACTACTATAATACTGCTCCTATATACAAGAATATAACTACTATAATACTGCTCCTATATACAAGAATATAACTACTATAATACTGCTCCTATATACAAGAATATAACCACTATAATACTGCTCCTATATACAAGAATATAACTACTATAATACTGCCCCCTATATACAAGCATATAACTACAATAATACTGCTCCTATATACAAGAATATAACTACTATAATACTGCTCCTATATACAAGTATATAACTACTATAATACTGCCCCTATATACAAGAATATAACTACTATAATACTGCTCCTATGTACAGGAATATAACTACTATAATACTGCTCTTATATACAAGAATATAACTACTATAATACTGCCCCTATATATAAGAATATAACTACTATAATACTGCCCCCTATATACAAGAATATAACTACTATAATACTGCTCCTATATACAAGAATATAACTACTATAATACTGCCCCCTATATACAAGAATATAACTACTATAATACTGCTCCTATATACAAGAATATAACTACTATAATACTGCCCCCTATATACAAGAATATAACTACTATTGCCCCCTATATACAAGCATATAACTACAATAATACTGCTCCTATATACAAGAATATAACTACTATAATACTGCTCCTATATACAAGAATATAACTACTATAATACTGCCCCCTATATACAAGAATATAACTACTATAATACTGCTCCTATATACAAGAATATAACTACTATAATACTGCCTCCTATATACAAGAATATAACCACTATAATACTGCTCCTATATACAAAAATATAACTACTATAAGGCTATGTTCACACGGAGTATTTTGGGGGAGGAATATCTGCCTCAAAATTCAGTTTGGAACTTTGAGGCAGATATTCCTCTCCCTGCACGCCGATTTTCGCGGCAATTATCGCGCCGTTTTTCGCCCGCGGCCATTGAGCGCCGCGGGCATAAAACAGCGAGAAATACGCTTTCTCTTGCCTCCCATTGAAGTCAATGGGAGGTCAGAGGCGGAAGTGCCCGAAGATAGGGCATGTCGCTTCTTTTTCCCGCGAGGCAGTTTTACTGCTCGCGGGAAAAAGACGCCGACGCCTCCCATTGAAATCAATGGGAGGCGTTCTCGGGCCGTTTTTGCCGAGTTTTGCAACGCGGTTTCCGCGTCAAAAAACTCTGCAAAATACCCCGTGTGAACATAGCCTTATACTGCCCCTATGTACAAGAATATAACTACTATAATACTGCCTCCTATATACAAGAATATAACTACTATAATACTGCTCCTATATACAAGAATATAACTACTATTATACTGCCCCCTATATACAAGTATATAACTACTATAATACTACTGCTATATACAAGAATATAACTACTAAAAGGGCAAAGCCCAACGTGGCAGAATTGCTCTTGAATTCCGCTGCGGACACTCCGCAGCGTTAATCCGCAGCGGACCCGTTTCTCCATTGCCTTCCACTTCTTTTTAGTAGGCTTCGTTTAGACGAGGCTGAAAATTCCGCTGCGGAGCATAGGCTGCGGTGCGGAATTTGGTGTCCGCAGCATACAATGGATGTTGCGGACCAGTGGCGGACTGGTTGCGGACTCATTGCGGAAGTTCTCCATTGACTTCAATGGAGATTCTAAATTCCGCAATGAAGTCCGCAGATGTCATGCACATGTTATGTGTGCTGCGGATGCGTCTTGCTTTTTTGACATGACATTTCTTCATTTTGGCTGGACCTATGTATTTCTAGGTCTACAGCCAGACTGAGGAAGTCAATGGGGCTCCCGGAATTACGGGAGCGTTGCTAGGAGACGTCAGTAAATAGTCACTGTCCAGGGTGCTGAAAGAGTTAAGCGATCGGCAGTAACTGTTTCTGCACCCTGGACAGTGACTACCGATCCCAATATACAGCAACCTGTAAAAAAAATAGAAGTTCATACTTACCGAGAACTCCCTGCTTCTGTCTCCAGTCCGGCTTCCCAGGATGACGTTTCAGTCTAAGTGACGGCTGCAGCCAATCACAGGCTGCAGCGGTCACATGGACTGCCGCGTCATCCAGGGAGGTCGGGCTGGATGCCGAAAGAGGGACGCGTCACCAAGACAACGGCCGGTAAGTATGAAATTCTTTTACTTTCACTAGGGAAAGTGCTGTCCCTTCTCTCTATCCTGCACTGATAGAGAGAAGGGAAGCACTTTTACCGCAGTACGCAGCAGCTAGTCCGCATCAATTTACTGCACATTTTGGGCAGATCCGCCGCAGAATCTGCAAAGCAGATTCTGTGCGGCATTGATGCGGACAGCTGCGGAGGAAAACCGCCACGTGGGGCCATGCCCTAATACTGCCCCTATATACAAGAATATAACTACTATAATACTGCCCCCTATATACAAGAATATAACTACTATAATACTGCCCCCTATGTACAAGAATATAACTACTATAATACTGCCCTCTATATACAAGAATATAACTACTATTATACTGCCCCTATGTACAAGAATATAACTACTATAATACTGCTCCTATATACAAGAATATAACTACTATAATACTGCTCCTATATACAAGAATATAACTACTATAATACTGCTCCTATATACAAGAATATAACTAATATAATACTGCCCCCTATATACAAGAATATAACTACTATAATACTGCCCCCTATATACAAGAATATAACTACTATAATACTACCCCTATATACAAGAATATAACTACTATAATACTGCCCCCTATATACAAGTCTATAACTACTATAATACTGCTCCTAGATACAAGAATATAACCACTATAATACTGCCCCTTATGTACAAGAATATAACTACTATAATTCTGACATATAGATCTGAATGGGTAAAATAATGTTCATTTTCGAGTTGCTGCATGATAAATTACTACAACTACTATCACGTTTGCAGATATTTAGAACCTTCCGCCCTTCATCATGTGATAATTCAGTTTCCGTCAATCATTTTATATAATGAGTGCGCTGTTATTAAACAGTCCGGTCCAGTATAATCCTGCAGTGTACACAGTTTACATAGGAAGGTGATGAAGAAATGTTTCAGGCAGTGATGTTCAGCATGAGGTCCCAGGATGCGTTGTTACTGTAGTAATGTCTGGGATGTAATGAGGCGTGATGAGGTGTGAGGCATGACTGTACTCCACGTGTCTTGTAATAGCTGTGACTTAGTATAAATCTCTTCTACTACAACTAGATAAATATTATTATGGGCAAGGAAGTGGGGCAACTGGGACCTAATTGGACAAGAGACAACCTGGGCTCTACTGTTTAGTAGAATACTAACCTGAACTTGCCCCTTTAGATCAAAACATCTTTAAGATGTCCAGAGAAAGTCAAACTAGTGTTGATGACTTCCTGCAGAGCTGGTGCTTATACATAGCAGACAATCTAAAGAAGCAGAGCTGCAGTGTAAAACATGGGGGATACGACAACACAGCAGCCAGAGTCTGTGATAAGATGGGAGGTGGATCTTACAGAAGATCTTAAAGGGACTTTAGGCAAGCTGAAGGTCGCAATGCCAAGAAGTTAGCTGGAGATGTGTAGCTTAGATTTATAAGATGTGATAAGGTATAGGATTATCGAACTCAATGTAAAAGGTCTGCCAAAGTTGTTGTATTAACTGTTTACAGTTTTTATTATGAGGTTTGCACTTGGGAATATTGTACGGATTAATTGTAGCTTTTTGACAAACTGCAACTGTTACTTTATGTATGATTATGTACTTTTTTCAAGGTATGGGCAATGTCATACTTTGCTTTTGTAAATGTTCAATAAAACGTTTAAAAAAAATAAAAAATATGGGCGTTGGATTCTAGACGATCTTAGAATTTAATATCATATACTTTAATTTTATAACTTTTTTCCTATCCAAATCCGGAATGTTTGACAATCCAGCTCCTGTGGTGTCATATAAATGCCGGATTAAAGGAATTATATATATAAAAAAAATCTCACCATCAATAAAACATATATATGTAACATGTACTAATGGATACTTGAACGAGGCCATGCTGTAGTTCCCTGTACGGCTGCTGGCCAGGAGGGAAAAACAGTGAAGTACCCACGGCCCTAAACCAGCCTCACAAGCCACCTAATTCTTAGAATCTGTGGGGGGTCCGACCTCCGGCGGTGCGCCCTCACTTTATGAGATGGGAATGACACGTTAATAACATTGTCTTTAGGGAAGATGTCGTCCTGTCAGATTCTCTTTTGATTTAGTTACCTGTAAGAAATTCTGTAAAAGTTGAACTAGTGGGTGTAATTACTACATGGCCCTGATGTGCTACTGAGGGGGCAAGGAGAATGGCTGATCGGGCACACTGAGGGAAGTCCCTATTTGCAAAATATATATATATATATATATATATATATATATATATATATATATATATATATATATATATATACAGCAGACAAAAAATGGCGACAGCACCCTGCAACACTAATGCCACCTAAACCACTAAATATAAATAAATATGCACTAAAGCTAAATCTACTTACAAATAGGGAGGTTCTTAGTGCACATTTTGATCAAAAAGTGTTAGCCCACCTGCCACGACAAGGCGACCTCTGTAAGGTGGGAACCTACGCTGCACATACACCCAGAACTGGGACTAAGCCTACATATATACCTGGGGATGGTAGGATCCAGCATTGAACTGATTAAAATCACCCAGGGCAGAATGGCAGGAGTGCAAGAACAACAAGTGGAGGCAGTCACTAACCCCACATATATGGATCACATAAACACAACAAAAAGTTGAACAGCACATTCCAACTAAATGATACAAAATGTATGCAGGTGCAAGAACACCTGTGACTGCAGAAATACAGCAGACAAAAAATGGCGACAGCACCCTGCAACACTAATGCCACCTAAACCACTAAATATAAATAAATATGCACTAAAGCTAAATCTACTTACAAATAGGGAGGTTCTTAGTGCACATTTTGATCAAAAAGTGTTAGCCCACCTGCCACGACAAGGCGACCTCTGTAAGGTGGGAACCTACGCTGCACATACACCCAGAACTGGGACTAAGCCTACATATATACCTGGGGATGGTAGGATCCAGCATTGAACTGATTAAAATCACCCAGGGCAGAATGGGAGGAGTGCAAGAACAACAAGTGGAGGCAGTCACTAACCCCACATATATGGATCACATAAACACAACAAAAAGTTGAACAGCACATTCCAACTAAATGATACAAAATGTATGCAGGTGCAAGAACACCTGTGACTGCAGAAATACAGCAGACAAAAAATGGCGACAGCACCCTGCAACACTAATGCCACCTAAACCACTAAATATAAATAAATATGCACTAAAGCTAAATCTACTTACAAATAGGGAGGTTCTTAGTGCACATTTTGATCAAAAAGTGTTTTGTATCATTTAGTTGGAATGTGCTGTTCAACTTTTTGTTGTGTTTATGTGATCCATATATGTGGGGTTAGTGACTGCCTCCACTTGTTGTTCTTGCACTCCTCCCATTCTGCCCTGGGTGATTTTAATCAGTTCAATGCTGGATCCTACCATCCCCAGGTATATATGTAGGCTTAGTCCCAGTTCTGGGTGTATGTGCAGCGTAGGTTCCCACCTTACAGAGGTCGCCTTGTCGTGGCAGGTGGGCTAACACTTTTTGATCAAAATGTGCACTAAGAACCTCCCTATTTGTAAGTAGATTTAGCTTTAGTGCATATGTATTTATATTTAGTGGTTTAGGTGGCATTAGTGTCGCAGGGTGCTGTCGCCATTTTTTGTCTGCTGTATTTCTGCAGTCACAGGTGTTCTTGCACCTGCATACATTTTGTATCATTTAGTTGGAATGTGCTGTTCAACTTTTTGTTGTGTTTATGTGATCCATATATGTGGGGTTAGTGACTGCCTCCACTTGTTGTTCTTGCACTCCTCCCATTCTGCCCTGGGTGATTTTAATCAGTTCAATGCTGGATCCTACCATCCCCAGGTATATATGTAGGCTTAGTCCCAGTTCTGGGTGTATGTGCAGCGTAGGTTCCCACCTTACAGAGGTCGCCTTGTCGTGGCAGGTGGGCTAACACTTTTTGATCAAAATGTGCACTAAGAACCTCCCTATTTGTAAGTAGATTTAGCTTTAGTGCATATTTATTTATATTTAGTGGTTTAGGTGGCATTAGTGTTGCAGGGTGCTGTCGCCATTTTTTGTCTGCTGTATTTCTGCAGTCACAGGTGTTCTTGCACCTGCATACATTTTGTATCATTTAGTTGGAATGTGCTGTTCAACTTTTTGTTGTGTTTATATATATATATATATATATATATATACATAAAGTGACAACATAGCCCAGTTATAAGTTAGCAGTGCCACAGGCTGATCGCCTCCATACCACACCGCATTGATAACACCTCAGCAGTGCCACAGGCTGATCGCCTCCATGCCACGCCACATTGATAACACCTCAGCAGTGCCACAGGCTGATCGCCTCCATGCCACGCCGCATTAATAACACCTCAGCAGTGCCACAGGCTGATCACCTCCATGCCACGCCACATTGATAACACCTCAGCAGTGCCACAGGCTGATCGCCTCCATGCCACGCCGCATTAATAACACCTCAGCAGTGCCGCAGGCTGATCGTCTCCATGACACGCCGCATTGATAACACCTTAGCAGTGCCACAGGCTGATCGTCTCCATGCCACGCCGCATTGATAACACCTCAGCAGTGCCACAGGCTGATCGTCTCCATGCCACGCCGCATTGATAACACCTCAGCAGTGCCCCAGGCTGATCGCCACCATGCCACGCCACATTGATAACACCTCAGCAGTGCCACAGGCTGATCGCCTCCATGCCACGCCGCGTTGATGCAGTAATTCCTGCAAAAGGAGCCCTGACCAAGTATTGAGGGCAGATACTGGACAGACTTTTCAGTAGGACGACATTTCGGTATTAAAAATCATTTTTGAAATTGTGCTTATATAATATTCTAATTTTCTGAGCTACTAAATTTTGGGTTTTCAGTAACTGTTCCAATAATCATTAATATTAAAAGAAAAAAATGCTGGAAATAGATCCCTCTGTGTGTAATGAATCAATAGAATATGTGAGTTTCACTTTTTGAATTGAATTACTGGAATAAATTAACTTTTTGCTGATATTCTAATTCATTGAGAAGAACTAGAGTATGAGATATTGGAATTTTTTTTGTAACTTTTATGAAAAATGATGCTTTAAAACCTGCATTCATATGGGCAGTACACCCCTGTCTCTGCATTGCATAATGGTATAGCTCATAGATGTGCCTTGCTTTCCAGTATCTATAGGCTAAATATGGACAAAACGTGGTGTTGTGTCATGCAGCACCCCCACCCATATCACTTGACCTGCTTCTGATGTTTTGTTCATGGTTGGCCCATAGAAACTGGGTAGAAGACACATCTATGGGCCATACCATTATACAGTGCAGAAACGGGGAGCGTGCTGCCCATGCTAAAGCAATTATTTGCTATAACTAAAGCAAAAAAAAAAAAAATGCATAAATCACCCTTTAATAAAAAAATAAATAAATACACCAAAATACAACAAAAAAATAAATAAATTCTATGAGTATTTCAACTTGTGCCACTGATGAATTATCAGCTTCCTTTTTGCTTTGTGTTTCTATACAAATCAAGTAGGGTTGTTAGGCGGTACTGTAATTACCTTTTCTGGATAAATATTGAAGCGTAAATTTATATATTTCCTCAGAAACAGTCGACGAGAAGCTGAAACTGCTATTAAATTCTTTCAGCAGCTTAGAACATGTGTCTGCCGAGGACAATGAGTATTGTGTACCTGTGACTGCGATTTAGAAACGAATGAATGTGAGACAGATTAAATAGGATTAATGGGATGAAGAGAGTGATTTGTTTCATGAATAAAATCTTAGCGCGGCTTTACCTTGGAGTTACCTTTTTCAAAAAATATTAGGAAATTGCTTTCATAGCTGTATCCTAATATACTTCTACTAGGAAATCTGCTCCATTACAGTAAAAGCGTTCATACATACAATGATATTGGTTCACGATCCAATCAGAAAGCATTGTTGGGGCAATAAAAAAAATGTGTGGTTACATATTAACTGACTCTGAAATCGACTTGGGATATTGGCTACCAGTACCAGGCAGCTGCTGCCAAGGCAAAGTAAAAATGACGGTTTAGAGGTGACCTAATAACTATGTACAAATATATCAATGGTTATTGCAAACATCTGTCTCATGATCTGTAACTATACAGGTTCAGGTATGGATCCAAATTACGGACACTTAGGCACCTCATGGGCTCACGTATGGTGCCTCTGTTATGCACCCCATACACTCTTATAAGCAATGGCACCACTTTTTTCTTACAGATTCTTAAGGAATCCGTGAAAAAAAAACCCTCTGTGCACCTCCGTGTAAAATTGGAAGCACGTAGAGGTACAGTATGGACCAATTATATCATGGATCCACACAAATCTGTAATTCGGCTGTGTGCATGAGGCCTAACAACGGGGCATCCACAGTCCACTACATCTAGAGGAAAGAAGGTTTCACCATCAGCATGGAAGGGGTTCTTTACAGTAAGAGCAGTAAGACTTAGGAACACTCTGCCTCAGGATATTGTTATAACTTGAAAAGAAACATGGATGCCTTTCTTGTACGACGTCATATTATAAATTATCTGTAGTAGACACTGGAAAAGGGTCATTGATCCATGATTGAAAAAATACATATGCCTAACAAATTCTATCAGGATCAGGTGTGGATGACATGAAGGGAAAGGGGTAAATCTTAGAAATTAGTTTCCACATATTGATCCAGAGGAAGGTAAAAACCCCAATCTGCCCTAAAGATAAAGTTTCCTTCCTAATCCCAAGTGGTGACTAGAGGCGGCTGGCTATTACACGGCTTCACTGCTTTTACAGTAAAAAAGCCTTTTCACCTTTGGAGATTGAATCTTTTCTTCTTCAGACCGAGGGAGTGCCCCATGTGCTTTGAGGGGACATTACATGGAACAGCTTTTTACCATAAACAATACAATACTTGAGCACTTCATTACCCAAAAATATTGGAAGGTTCATATTTTGACCAATGTATGCCCCAGATGAAGAAAATAGTGACTTGTTTCCACCCTCCTGGTACCAAGCACCCGGGCACGTTCCATGCTAGCCCCCTCTAGATATACTACTGTGAAGTGTTGGACTGGGGTTTCCTGAGCCCACAAGAGGAAATGATTCTGGGGGCCCAACCTCCACCTATAAAGATCTTATGTACATCCACTTTTATTGCACATATAGGACTTATCATCAATAGGTAATTGGGCGCAAAGTCAGCTGCAAATGTGATTGTCTTCTACTGGATCTCTGGGGCCCGTTATTGTGTCAAAGACTGTGACAACGGAGGATCCTCTTGTACTCTGGTGGGCCAGTTTGCCCCTGCCCCTGAGTGACCCATTGGTATACTATCACTCATTGATTTAATCAACTACAGTCATGTAACCGGTATATAATAATCAGAACTTTAATGATGGAAGATATTGTAATACAACCAAGAGCAGAATAAACATAAAGTGAAATACAACAAATCTGGCAAATTCATGAAGTAAACTGAAAAACTGAATGGAAATCGGCCCAAAGTAACGACACGGAAATTAGATCTGTATTTTAAGTTTCAGGAAAGTATTATGGACTGTGTCATTTTAGTGAGCGAGGGAACCAGGAAATTGACTAAGAAGGTAATTTCCTTTCAAATTGTTATGTCATATACAGTATAATGATAAATTTAAGGTATTGCCATATTTTTAACAAAGCACAATGAAAACCTAATACAAAGATTGTGAACATACTGTAGAGCTTCTAATAAATAAGGGTTGCACTTGAAAATTAAGGAGGACTCCCAACCCCCCAATAATAACACTTACAGGTGACCGGGGGAAAATATTGTGCAGATAATAGTAACACTAACAGGTGACCAGGGCAGATCTAGCAGATAATAATTACACTTACAGGTAACCGGGGCAGATCTAGCAGATATTAATAACACTTACAGGTAACCGGGGCAGATCTACAAGGTAATATTAATAACAACACTTACAGGTGACCGGGGCAGATCTAGTAGATAATAGCACTTACAGTTGACCAGGGCAGATCTAGCAGATAATAGCACTTACGGTTGACCGGCGCAAACCTAGCAGATAATAATAATACAGGTGACTGGGACAGATCTAGCAGATAATAATAACACTTACAGGGGACCGGGAAGATCTAGCAGATAATAATAACACAGTTGACAAGGGCAAACCTAGAAGATAATAATAATGTTTACATGTGACTGGACAGTTTTGGCAGATAAAAATAAGACTTACAGGCGACCGGGGAAGATCTAGCAGATAATAATAACACTTACAGGTGACCAGGGCAAATCTAGCAGATCAAAATTTTTACCAAACGTGGTATCCTATGACAGTTCCACGTATACAGTCACTGAGCTCTTCAGTAGGACCAATACTTTGAGCAATGTTTGTCTACGGAGATTACATAGCTGTGTGTTACGCACTTGTTTACAATGGGTGTGGCTGAAGGGAGTCCACATACATTTGACCATATGCTGTAGGTGAATCTATAGTCTTAGTAGCTGATAAGGGACTTATAGTCTGAAGGGGTCAACTCAGATGCAGGAATGTTGTTCCTTTTTGTGGTGGTGGGTTTTTGATCTAATATATAGGTTCTCCTTCGTGTAGACGGTCTATGTAGGACACTGTTATCCGTCCCTTTGATTGCTCATCAAATAGTTTTATACTACTGTTAGCAATACTACATTACTGTCAAAAAGTACCACCAAATGAATTCTAGTTACACCTCTAAAGTTGAAGGCTATACATTCTCAAGTCTCCATTCCAAAAAAACTAAACTATATTCCTCCGCAGGAGGTCAGGAATTCCCATAAGCTGACATTTGCAGGTACCAAGTTGTAATGTAAAATCCCTTGCAGACTTAATGGAAGCCACTTGCGTGGACAGAGGGACGTAACCTTTCATAGAAGTTTAGTGTTTCCACATTTTACATATTGTACATTTGTGAATACATAGTTCTTGGATCACTAGATGTCATCTTCGTGTAGAGCTTAGTCAATGGTATCACATTGCCATATGTACGTAATGTGATCTGCAGTAGTGAATTATTCTCATTACCTATTCTGTATTTTCATTGCTCTGACACATGTTCCGTATTAATGGGGACTGGTAAAAAGTAACTTTTAATAAAAATATGATACAGTCCGAACTTTATTATTTTCACACATATGTTGGCTGGAATCCAGCATGGAGATCAAGAACTTGGGTGTCACGAAAATAAAAAAATGTGACTTTTTGGAATATATGGAAAAGATAAAAAGAACTTGGAGAAAGTATAATTATGGGGGATTGGTTGCAGCGCTCACCTTAGTTGTCCACAGCTTGACCGTCCAGTCGAAGGATGATGTCAGGAACAGATGGGAGAAGTCGATGGCTCCCACAGCACTGTGGCAGTTGATTCCTGTGATGGGGCCCTGGTGGCCCTCAAAAACTTCACTGATGCCGGCTTTGCTGCACACACATTGCAAAGTTCAATTACTACCTACACAATATGGAGTAGATACAAAAACTTCATACCGAGGAATCAGTAGGTAGAATAAGTAAGGACCCTTCTTGTAGGACATGAAATATAGAGTTAACAATTGTGCATAATGTGGCAGGGTACACTGGAGCCCATGGGAGTCAATCTGTTGTCAACTTAAAGGGGTTAACTGGGACTTTGATATTGATGACCTATACCTCAGATAGGTAATTAATATTAGATCAGTGGGAGTCCGACTCCCATAACCCCCACCGATCAGCTGAATGAAGGGGCCACAGTTCTCCAGCGCGCAGTACGGCCTCTTCTTTGCTTACCAGGCACAGCTCCGTACATTTGGTAGTGGCTGTGCCTGGCATTGCTGTATAGTGTATATTGTTACTATCCTGCCTCATCTAGGCCTCCAGCAGCACAATAGAAATGTCATTAACTTGCCCACTCTCTAATGATACCAAAATGACTCTGTTTATCTGTCCCTTACAAGTGAGCTTCATAAAACAGGTGTCTGCACTAGAGGCCAGTGGGAAAACTGGAATTTGACAATATTTTTTTATTATATATGAATAGATAATACATAATAAATAAAGACCTATCAAGTGTATGTAGAGTGTGCGTATGGTGCTGATTGAGTGTATCTATAGTGTATGTATAGTGCTGATCTAATATATGTATAGTGTATGTATAGTGCTGATCTAATATATGTATAGTGTATGTATAGTGTATGTATAGTGCTGATCTAATATATGTATAGTGTATGTATAGTGTATGTATAGTGCTGATCTAATATATGTATAGTATAGTGTATAGTGTATGTATAGTGCTGATCTAATATATGTATAGTATATGTATAGTGTATGTATAGTGCTGATCTAATATATGTATAGTGTATGTATAGTGCTGATCTAATATATGTATAGTGTATGTATAGTGCTGATCTAATATATGTATAGTGTATGCATAGTGCTGATCTAATATATGTTAGGTGTATGTATAGTGCTACTCTAGTGCATGTATAGTGCGCTGATAAGTGAAGATACGACTTTACCTTCCATGGCGACACGCTGTGTAAATCGTCCCCTCCTCACTCCCTACTACAAAATTGTTAACATCTCCTGTAGGGAATGCCATCCCTGTAACTGCTACGGATTTGGATTTATTGTAGACCAGTTCCATACTTTCCTATAAAAAAAATATTAAAAATAAAAGATCACAATGTGCTGAGCGTGTGCAGCATTGTACCTGCTAGATTATTATACAGATTATCAATTGCATGACGAACAACTATAGTAATGACAATAATCATAATAATTGAATCCAAAGTTTAGCACCACTCAAAAACGGAAAATTACGGGGTGACTTAAGTTAAGCCCAACATCCAACTCACCTCATGTCACACTCACAGTGGTCCAGGAAGCAGGGACAGCTTTAGGAATTGGCAGAGGCCAGTTTAGACTGCCTGGAAAGTGGTGCATGCAAACTTTCACTTAACTAATAACATCTACATTGCCCTATACCACCAGGGACTTTACTAATAACACCTACACTGCCCTAGACCACCAGGTACTTTACTAATAACATCTAGACTGCCCTAGACCACCAGGAACTTTACTAATAACACCTACACTGCCCTAGCCCACCAGGTACTTTACTAATAACATCTAGACTGCCCTAGACCACCAGGAACTTTACTAATAACACCTACACTGCCATAGACCACCAGGAAATTTACTAATAACACCTACACTGCCCTAGACCACGAGGACTTTACTAATAACACCTACACTGCCCTAGACCACGAGGACTTTACTAATAACACCTACACTGCCCTAGACCACGAGGACTTTACTAATAACACCTACACTGCCCTAGACCACCAGGTACTTTACTAATAACATCTAGACTGCCCTAGACCACCAGGAACTTTACTAATAACACCTACACTGCCATAGACCGCCAGGAACTTTACTAATAACACCTACACTGCCCTATACCCCCAGGTACTTTACTAATAACACCTACACTGCCCCAGACTACCAGGACTTTACTAATAACACCTACACTGCTCTAGACCACCAGGACTTTACTAATAACACCTACACTGCCCTAGACCACTAGGACTTTACTAATAACACGTACACTGCCCTAGACCACGAAGACTTTACTAATAACACCTACACTGCCCTAGACCACGAGGACTTTACTAATAACACCTACACTGCCCTAGACCACGAGGACTTTACTAATAACACCTACACTGCCCTAGACCACCAGGTACTTTACTAATAACATCTAGACTGCCCTAGACCACGAGGACTTTACTAATAACACCTACACTGCCCTAGACCACCAGGTACTTTACTAATAACATCTAGACTGCCATAGACCGCCAGGAACTTTACTAATAACACCTACACTGCCCTAGACCACCAGGTACTTTACTAATAACATCTAGACTGCCCTAGACCACCAGGAACTTTACTAATAACACCTACACTGCCATAGACCGCCAGGAACTTTACTAATAACACCTACACTGCCCTATACCCCCAGGTACTTTACTAATAACACCTACACTGCCCCAGACTACCAGGACTTTACTAATAACACCTACACTGCTCTAGACCACCAGGACTTTACTAATAACACCTACACTGCCCTAGACCACTAGGACTTTACTAATAACACGTACACTGCCCTAGACCACGAAGACTTTACTAATAACACCTACACTGCCCTAGACCACGAGGACTTTACTAATAACACCTACACTGCCCCAGACTACCAGGACTTTACTAATAACACCTACACTGCTCTAGACCACCAGGACTTTACTAATAACACCTACACTGCCCTAGACCACCAGGGAGGATTTTACTAATAACACTTACACTGCCCTAGACCACCAGGGATTTTACTAATAACACTTACACTGTTCTAGACCACCAGGGACTTTAGTTATTGCACCTACACTGCCCCAGACCATCAGAGACATTACTAATAACACCTACATTGTCCTATACCACCGGGCACTTACTAATAACACCTACACTGTCCTATACCACCAGGGACTTTATTAATAACACATACACTGCTCTAGACCACCAGAAACTTTACCATAAATTCCTTCACTATTTAGGCAATGTATGATCATATTATTTGGGCATGGAATGGCAGCTTTATTTGGGCATAGAATGGCAGTATTGTGTGCCAATATATTGTAGTACTTTTGGGATACTGTATGGAGTTAACACTACAGAGCCACAATTTCATTAGAGAAAACAGCCATTAACCAACTCCATGTCATAGCAAACAGCTCCCCATATCTCAGTCTCCTGTGAGTGGGACCTGGGGGACGTTGGGGTACCCGATTTTACAATAAAGCTGGCCTGGTGAATGGCTGATCGCTGCTGGTCAACCGCTTCTAAATCCCTTGGCAGTGATCTACTATCACAGGGAAAATTTGGGGTAGGCTATCCTGGAATGGATTGACAAGATGTGTCCGTGACAGGGAGAGCAGCTCTAGCTAATAAAGATTGGATAGGGGTAGTCTTAGAAACAGGAACAATGAAAAAGTAACTCATGAAGAGCTGGAGAAAATATTTAGAATTTTAAGAATTTGTTCAAAGGGAAGTACAAGGTCATTACGGTGGATGTCACATGATCACGTATTTGAGAAAATACAAAAGTCATCCCCTGGTGGTCATACCTAAGCACTAGGGTGCCACCAGGCAGGGCCGGCTTTAGATTGGTTTGTGCCCTGTGTGGCAATTTCTATTGATGCCCCACCTTATGGCTTACCATATGATGCCCAAGTATAACCATATAGTGCTCAAATAACATTGCCTTATAGTGCCCAAATAACACTTTCCAATCAATAAACTAGAGAATATAGCGGCATCTTGTGCAGTGGTCTTTTCGTTGCTTTAGTCACAAAGCGTGGAAATGGGGGTGCAAGCTCGGGTACCTAGGCAGGGAGGGTTGGTGACGCCCCCTTAGTAGTCACATATGATATGCCCTGTGTGACTACACACCTGCCACCAGGCGCCATCTCTGCACCGCTGCTTACTAAAGGGGGTTCCATAAAACAGACATTAGTGGAACACCATTAGTCAGAACAGGTGACAAGGCAAACCAGGGCAGAGACCAGGGCCCACTGGGCATGGGTGGCCCATGGTGGGTAAAAATTCTCTATACAGTACATGTCAAGCCTAAGGTGGTGTAAGTGCCTTTGGGACCCACTGTGACATTAGAGGCCATAACTTTTAGACTTTGGTCAAGATGTAGGGATCCCCCCCCCCCTTCCTATCTTTCCGTACACCACTACTGAAATGGCCCAAAAAGTCCTAATTTCCGAAATTTTGGTCAGATCTACAGCTGAAGGAGATATATTCCCGCAATATCTTATTTCACAGCGGTTTTTGTGTGTTTCTATAATGACTATTTTGCGGAGTCGTGCACAAACATAAGTTTTTCCTCTTAGCATAAAGTTGAACTTTTCCACTTATATCCATTTGTTTCTGGCGCTTGCAGACCGTGTCCATTAATGCATTAGGCAGAGTGGTTCTCATGGAGTAAAATAAACACCCACCTGTGGAGATGAGAGCATATCCAAGCTCCAGGAGCACAATTTACCGTCCGTGGAAACCGTAATAAGGTTGTGCGCGTTCTGCGTCCCCACCAAATTCACACAGTAGATAGGATGCTGGAAAGACAAGCACAACCCTATGATCGCCATTATCATTCGCAGGGGTTTGGGTAGTAATTGAATGAATGCGATGTGATGTATAGAAATAGAGGTAGAAACTTTTTTATATCCTGAAATAAGGGTCATTTGCTAGAGATAAAATACTCAGATTTATTTAGGTCGTTAAGTCGATAAGGGTGTATATATATCGCAGTGAAATCGATGTAATCGCCTTATAAGAGGGCCATTTTTCAGGGAAAAAAATTCATATATACACTAAGGGTTCCTTCACTTGCGTGTGAAAATACGAATCAAATGCAGATGCGCAATACGGATCCTTATTTTTTACAATTTGTTCAGTTTTTGTTCCTTTTTTTGTTAAGAATTGTCGGTTTTCCATCCGTAATTGTTCCAGATTGACAATTTTTGGGCTGTTTTTGTAATGTTGCTTAAATACGGATGTAAAAAAAACAAAAACGCTCATGTGAAATATGCAAAACGAAACATGCGTTTTTAAAATCAACCCATTGGAGGAGATTTATTAAGACTGGCGCTTCAGATGCAACACATTTAATAACAAGCGCGGTATTAGGGTGTGACAACGTGACTACGGCCAAGCCCCATACTTTTTCACCTCCTCTCAGCTTCTACCCCCCCCCCCGATCCCCTTCTGCTCTTACAGCAGGCCGCGGCACATACAAGGTACTGATAGCGCGAGCAGCGCCAGGGCATTATATGTGACGCAGCACTCTATGATTTATTTTATTGTCCGATCGGGGGTGGTGGAGAGTAGTCTAATCGGGAAAAGGACAGAGGGGAAAGGGGCCCGGCACGGGCCTCTACCTTGCTACACACCACAGAGTGAAATCTATGCCAAAAAGGGATTGTACAGTTTTATGCCACTAAAGATGGCTTATTATATGATGAAAAGTTCTATTACTGTTTAATATATAGTAAAATTCTGATAATCCGTTTCTTCTCGATGGCCAAGGTGCCGGATTATCCAATATGCCGGACTATTGGAATTTGAAATGAGAAAAACACAAAGAGGATTTTCGGTCATAGTAAATAATGGCCTAGGATATGCCATAACTTACTGGGGGGTTGTAGTGCTGACACCCCCTTCGAACCTCAGAATGAAGAGGCGGCAGTGCTTGTTAAGCACCTCTGCTCCTTAACAGATTTTCCCTGCAAAGTGGCACTCCCAGCCTCCCGCTGTGCAGGGAAGTGCTTCATTTAAAAAGGACCTTTCAGCTTTCTGGATATCTATTTTTACTAAACATTTGTATTTCCCATAAGATAACTATTCTAGAACATCTTTTCTTAGCACTCTGTGTTGTACCATTCCTCTGTTACTCCTCCTGGAAATTTATATACAAGTTGACAACTGTGTGTTATTATTCTCAAGGGGGCGTGTCCCTACACAGTCTCACTCTGTTAGCACTGATTGGACTGTGTCAGTCTGTGTAGGGACACACCCCTAACTGGTAATTCCCAGTTGTCAATTTATTCATAAAATTTCTAGGAGGAATAACCGAGGAACGGGACAACACAGAGTTCAAATACAAGTATTTACTAAAACAGATATGCCAGCGCTGACATGCCCTCTTTAAATGGAGCTGTGTTGCAGTTCCCAGCATAGCGGGTGGCTGGGAATGCTGTTGTGCAGGGAAAAAGTTTAAGGGACCACAGTTTCCTTGTTCTTGGGATTGACGGGGGTCCCAGAGGTCAGATCCCACCAATCAGAATGTTATGGCATATCCTAGAGATATGCCATAACATTGCGAGATCTAGATACCCCTTTTAACAGCGGGTAATCATTTAGAATAGAAGGTTACCGTAATTTGTGTTTGGATTCCTCAACAGTTGTGAGATCTCTGCTTGCTGTCAGTGAATAGTAACATGTATGGTTTACATTTAGAGGCTAAAAATGGTTGCATCCCCTGCTCATATAGTTCAATCTCCCCCACTGTGCTGAGACTACCAGTTGTATTAACAGAGGTGTATCTGTAGGGAGGGAGCTGCAGGGGTCGGTAGCTAAAACAGCCATGATTAAGGACGTGCTTAACGTCTGAAACGCGTAGGCCCCAAGACTGGACCGTTACATACTCCTGTCTGCACACCAGGACTCCAACCTATTGGACCTTTTTAATTGAAATTTCAGTAAACTTGGAACTAGTTTCCATTTTATCTTCTTTATCGCTGGACTCAACCCCTTACCTTTGCCTGCATACACTAGCTTTGTCTATGGAGGCACATGGGTAATATCCATCCATATAAAAAAAAACAGGACTATAAGATGACGATGCAATGATGCATAATAATGTACATCTGTATGTGGGAACACTTTGCTAGACCCCTTTCAGTGTATACCGTAGCTGTTCTGTTGTGTGATATATGGGGTGATAGATATATAGACCTGGGGTGTTCACTGTTCAGTATATATAAGGACTTACAGTGTGCGCTGCAGCAGAAAGCGGCGTCCTCTGAACTGGAGTCCTCCTGTGGCTGCGGTTATCCCACAGTACTATCTGTCCAGAGTACGTCCCACCAATCACCAGGTTTGGATGGAAGCGAGCAAAGCAGACCGACATCACCGATGACTGCAAAACAACAGGGAACAGGCTTTAGGTTTGGTCTAAAACTAAAACTCTAGGCTATACTTACTCTTAAGGGCAGGTACACACACCACTTCCCAGCAGGACGCAGATAAACCAAAATGCTACATAGTGAGAGATTACACAGGTGCAATATAAAACAGGTGCAATACAAAACCCTAGATTAGGAGAAAGTGTAAATGGTAAATCTAGAATTCACAGTATTACTATGCTCAAGGCAAGGGGAGGTAAGGTGTGAGTATCTAGTGAACACCTGCCCAACATGGGGTGCTGGGTTAGACTGTGATCCCACATTCAGGTTTTGGAGTTACCTGATTCATTGGTTTCCTATACAAACATTTCTAGGAACATTTCCCAGAGATACTTCTTTAAAAGATTTTTGCAGCCACTGGACATATTTGACTTTTATGGCCTGTTAATCAGGGGGCTCTATGGCCCACACAGATCCAGAAGAGGCTGGACGCAGCAGGGTGAAGGGAGGCCGACATGACCGTCCTGGTAGGGAAAGGGTTAATTAGGTGAGGGAGAGTTGGTAGGAGCTGAAGGAGGGACGGGGAGGAGTTAAGGGGGACGGGGGGCCGTTACTGCGCTTCCCGCTGTTTCTCGGCATTGAGCCGGAAGCAGCGGGAGGAGTAACATAAGAAGCAAGTAAGCTCCCACCCTCCCACCCTTGGTTTGTTACTCCTTAGGTCTTATGTACGTCCGTCTATGAGCGTTGTGTTTTATTTGTGTGCTTATTTAACATGTTTTTCTTTTTTCCGGAGTAGGTTCTGTTGTCATGGCAGCTGGCGGGGGGAGTCCTTGAGGCCAGTCAGTACAAAATGGTGGGGGGGTCGCATCGGGGGTATGCGTCCCCCAAAAAAGGTACATGGTTGAAGACTTCATCGGGTGTTATCCCTTTGAAGTGGTCTTCTGGTAGAAGGTATATCACTTGAAGGCTTCATCGGGTGTTATCCCTTTGAAGTGGACTTCTAGTGGTCGGTATATCACTTGAGGGCTTCATCGGGTGTTATCCCCTTGAAGTGGACTTCTAGTGGTTGGAGCCATCTGCAGAGGTGAACGGTGCTTCCGAGCTGGTTTACGGCTGGAGGTAATTGGTGGTTTGCAGATGGCTAATTCGGTGTGTTCTTAATAAGGAACATCTGAAGGGGCTTCAAGGACTTCCTCTGCTCGGGTTAATGTTAACGTTTAATTGTTATTTATGATTCTGACCCATGTTGGGTCATGTGAATTATTAGGAGGAATTCTCTGGTGGATTCCTAACTAGTTATCCGAATGTTTCGGATTTAAATTGTTTTCATAAAACTGTGAAATTAATAAACGGCTGCTGTGGCCATTTCACATCCAACCTCGGTGTCATGTGTCTTTACTAAGTGGGGGTGGGGGGGATAGTATGGTCTAAGGTTAACACACGACTCTACCTAGGCAGGTCATGAAAACTAGGGGTTCTTGGTTTCCACAGCTCCGATATAGAGTGACTTGGCTGAATCAAACTAAGTACATAAAGCAGAGACCTCTAGTGATGTCCTTCTCAGGATCTATGGAGGTCCCAACTGTTGGATGCCCACCAATCACACTTCTAATTCACAGGCAGGCAGTACTATCTGTGGCTACAACATTTACAGAAAGAGACCGGGAGGCAGTACTATTTGTGCCTACATCATTTACAGAAAGAGACAGGGAGACAGTATTATCTGTGTCTACATTTTATACAGTTAGAGACAAGAAGGCAGAACTATCTCTGTCTATACCTTATACAGGGAAAGACAGGAAGGAAGTACTAAATTTGCCTACATCATTTATATAGAGAGACGGGGAGACAGTACTATATGTGACTACATCTTATACAGGGAGAGACAGGGATTCAGTACTATCTGTGTTTACATCATATACAGTAGTTTGAGAAGTTTGAGGAAAAACAGATTTTCCCTGGCGCTGCTAACTAGTAAAACCCTTCTTGAGTAGTGAGGATTTAAAACAAGCAAATGTAATATCAGATATTGTTTTATTTACTACGTGTTTCGAGGCCGGACCGGCCTTTTCATCAGGTAAAATACAAATGCTATTGTTTACATCATATACAGGGAAAGACAGGGAGGAAGTACTAAATGTGCCAACATCATTTACAGAGAGAGATGGGCAGGCAGTACTATCTGTACCTACATCATTTACAAAGAGAGACGGGGAGGCAGTACTATCTGTACCTACATCATTTACAGAGAGAGAGGGAGTCAGTATTATCTGTACCATTATTTACATGTAGAGATAGGCAGGAAGTACTATCTGTACCTACATCATTTACAGAGAGAGACGGAGAGGCAGTGCTATCTGTACCTACATCATTTACAGAGAGAGACGGAGAGGCAGTACTACCTGTACCTACATAATTTACAGAGAGAGATGAGGAGGCAGTATTATCTGTACCTACATCATTTACAGAGAGAGACAGGGAGGCAGTACTATCTGTGCCCACATCATTTACAGGGAGAGACAGCGAGACTGTACTATATATGCCACATTATTTACAGGAAGAAACAGGTAGACCGTATTATCTGCGCCTACATTATTAATAAGAAGAAAGAGGGAAGCAGTACTATCTGTACGTACATCAGATACAGGAAGAGACAGGAAGGCAGTACTATCTGTATGTACATCAGATACAGGAGAACACAAGGAGACAGTACTATCTGTACTCACATAATTTACCGGAAGACACAAGGAGGCAGGGGCAGTACTATCTGTGTCTACATCATTTACAGGGAAAGTAGGGGAGGCACTGCTATATGTAACTAAATAATTTACAAGGTGAGACAAAGAGACAGTATTATCTGTGCCTACATCATTTACAGAAACAAACAGGAAGGCTATACTATTTGTGTTTACGTAATGTACAGGTAAAGACAAGGAGTCTGCACATTTTCTGTCACCTTTAGTTACAGAGAGCGTAAAAAATGTAGTGCTATTATTAAGACTTATTATTTTCAGGGGCACAGTGCAGTGGCATTATAACAGCCTGGGGCAGTATGTGGGCTTTATTACAGCCTGGGGCAGTATGATGAGCACTATACCAGTCTGGGGCAGTATGTGGAGCACTATCCAGTCTGGGGCAGTATGTGGAGCACTATCCAGTCTGGGGTAGTATGTGGAGCACTATCCAGTCTGGGGCAGTATGTGGAGCACTATCCAGTCTGGGGTAGTATGTGGAGCACTATACCAGTCTGGGGCAGTATGTGGAGCACTATCCAGTCTGGGGTAGTATGTGGAGCACTATACCAGTCTGGGGCAATATGTGGAGCACTATACCAGTCTGGGGCAGTATGTGAAGTACTATAGCACTCTGGGGCAGTATGTGCAGCATTATACCAGTCTGGGGCAGTATGTGAAGCGCTATACCAGTCTGGGGTAGTATATGGAGCACTGTACTAGTCTGGGGTGGTATGTGGAGCACTATACCAGTCTGGAGCAGTATGTGAAGCACCATACCAGTCTGCGGCAGTATGTAAAGCGCTATAGCAGTCTCGGGCAGTACGTGGAGCACTATACCAGTCTGGGGAAGTATGTGAAACACCATACCAGTCTGGGGTAGTATATGGAGCACTGTACCAGTCTGGGGCGGTATGTGGAACAATATACCCGTCTGGGTAAATAAGTGAGGCACTAAATAACCTGAGGCAGTATGTGGAGCACTATACAGTCTGGGCAGTATTGGGGAGCTATACAGTCTGGGGCAGTATATGGGGCACAATAACAGGGGGAGGACACAATTTAGTATGGGACCCATAGTTACACAACAGAGCACAATGAAAGAGTTACATAGCATTCTCCGGTTTCTGTCTCCGGTACTTTTACAATCCATGGACTGAGAAGGTCCCGTTCCCCGGGAGGTGTAACATACATGTGCTGTACTTTAGCATTTGCCTGCTTTTATGGAGCATCCGTGAGATGTATATTTTCCTTGTTCAGCATGTATTTCATTCTGCAGACGTCGTCTAAGCCACTTGAGTCGTAAGTTAAGACGTGTTTTAGAAGATCCCCGCTAAGAAGCCTCTAATGCAGGATGACCACAGTCTGCCTTACATCGGTGTGTTATGCTCTCAGGCATGGCAACCCTCACAGAACACAATGAAAACATTTATAACCCAGTCCCGTCATCATGTGGTCTTAATAGAACCGTATCCTCGCAGAGACTCCCAGGTCTAATTCCAGCAGACCCATGTAAGTCTAATCTAGCTTCAATGGTGGTATCCTCTCTATCGGGACAGTATGAATTGACCTTTGGCAGCTTATTATAGACCTAGAAATCATGAATAAATTACAGGAGCGCATAGTGAATCCACTCAAGTGCCGTCAATGAAGATAGACAGGACTTACACAGGACTGACCCCCTGCTATATAGCAATACATGGATAGAACTAATGCCTATCAGCTGTTACATCATATACATGGTGTATTAATAAACACGAGGCGACATATGATGGGTGGAAGCCCTATGGGTTCTTGCCCATGACCGTGTGTGCCGCCAGAGCATACCCCTATCAACACACCAACTTTCAAGTATCGCAGAGGGACGACCGATGGGGCACATGTAGCAATTTTTGTTCTTTTAAGCCACCCCTATAACCCCCGACGAATCCAAGCCCATACACACACGTTCAGCCCACACAGTATCATGCTCCCATAGAACCCCCACACAGTATAATGCCACCATACAGTATAATGCCTCCATAGATGCACCCATACAGTATAAAGCCAACACAGATGCCCCGATACAATATAATGCCCACACAGATTTCCCCCATACAGTATAATGCCCCATAGGTGCCCCCCATACAGCATAATGCTCCACAGATGTCCCATAATGTATAATGCCCTATAGCTTCCCCTATACAGTATAATGCCCCCATAGCTGCCTCCATAAAGTATAATGCCCACACAGATGCCCCCATACAGCATAATGCCCCATAGTGCCACAATGCCCTGTAGATAGTGCCACAGTGCCCACTGTAGATAGTGCCCACATAGATGGTGCCAGTGCCCACATACGACCAGTGCCCACATATGAAGTGACAGTGCCCAAATAGTGCCACAGTGCCCATGTAGATGGTGCCCATATAGAGCCACAGTGCCCATGTAGATAGTTTTTACAGCGTTTCCGCTGCGTAACACCCTGTACAAGCCACAACAAATCGTCATCAAAGAAGACTGTGTAACGAGACCACTGGGACCCCCGCCGAACACCCAAATGAAGGGACTGCAGTGCTGGTGTCCCCTTCATTGTTTACGCAGGCAGAGTGACTAGTTCGTATGGGCAGCTCTAGCTGGTACTGCAGCTTGTCCCATTCCTGAGAGTGCCAAGTGCTGATCAGCAGTGGTCCTAGGGGTCAAACATTGATGGCCTATTCTAAGACCCGTTTTATGCAAATAATGCCCTCGAATTTTGTCCAGGAGCTTCCAGCTACTCCTAAGAGTAAAGGAAATCATCCAGACATGAACTGGTTAACCAAGAAGTATTTATTTAAGAAGAAAGGAAGCGATGTGGACCTCTGGTTTCTGGTCTTCAGAAATGCTGTGGCTTTCTAGATATGCCCCACAAACCACATGAAAGTCGCAGCATCAGGCGCAGCCGCACGGCTGTTCAAACGCCAGGAGCTGGATTGTTCCACTTATGACTTCAAACCAGCGAGCTCTTGATACGTGGCCACAAATTACATTTATTTTATTGGAAAAGTACTGAGCCCTGCTTGTGCCTAATGTCTCCCTTCTGTCTCCTCGCCGTGTGATGTCGCCTCTCAGTTTTTTTTGTCGTTATCAATTATCGGCATAATGAACTTAAAAAGAATCAGCAAAAAATGTATGTAACACAATGAAGTTTACGCAAATTCAGGCATCTGGCCCTTTAACTTGAACCCAGCTTTCTAGAAGTCCGGAGCAGCGAGATTATCACATTCAGAGACTTCTGTATGGCAATTATAGCTCTACCAAAGGGGTTCAGCGACATTACGAAGTGCTGTGGCCCCCTCGACTACAGGGATCTTGTTAGACTTTTGGAACTCCCCTTTAAATTTGAGTAGGCCACTGAGCTTGCACAGTCTGGAAGACTTGCTCTGACTACTATAGAAAAGGGGGAAGACTTGCTGTGACTACAGGAAAAGTGGGGGGATGCCCTGCTGTCACTACTGGAGAAAGGGGGGAAGCCCTGCTGTGACTACTGGAGAAAGGGGGGAAGCCCTGCTGTGACTACTGGAGAAAGGGGGGAAGCCCTGCTGTGACTACTGGAGAAAGGTGGGAAGCCCTGCTGTGACTACTGGAGAAAGGGGGGAAGCCCTGCTGTGACTACTGGAGAAAGGGCGAAAGTTCCTATTTACCTACGGCAAACAGAAATCTTGAAAATAAGAAGGATTGAAATGAAGAGTGGCAGAACTTTTGCTCTTTAACATCCTGGCAGAATAGGACAATACATGGAGTTATATTTAGTGGGAAGCTTTTTATTTGATGCGTTGTGTATTGCTGAGACGGGAATAGACGCCCTTTGCTTGCGGTATCCTGAGTGACAACATATCTGATTTCTGGTTTACACGCAGCCCGGGATTAAGGAAAGAATAATACATCTGGATGTGTGTTCATACTGAAATAGTCCTGCATCCCGGGGGTACCAGGAGCCTTCTGCTACCAAACGACCTCCCAGGAAGCCCAATGCAGACTCCACCATTCAGAGGACCAGAATAGGGTTTACCACCGACATCTCATGTCTGCCTGTATCCCACTATCCGACAGTCCGGTCTGTCAGGTTACATAGATCAGGTTGGGGTTCCTTTAATATTTGGGGGTTGCCCAATTATTTTTAATACAACAACTAATTTACTATCGTTTCATTTATATTTAAGTTGTGGGCCACTTTATGCTGCAAATTCACCTTAAAATATTAACTAATTGTTTAAAGGGTTTATAAATCTTCAGCACCATTATACTGTTTCCATATATAATAGTCTACATAATAAGTTGAGTCCCTTTGTAAATACATTGCATCACTTATCTTGTACTAATCCTAAATTACAGCTTGTATTACACTCTGGAGCTGTATTTACAATTCTGCATGCTTCATAACTAAAATCTCCCAGAATTCCCTGATGGTTCAGTGTCTTCACCGAGCTTGCTATGGTGTTTGCATTCTGTACAGTATGATACAGAAAAAACGTATTGTCCCACTGCATCAAGGGAGTTCAGCTAAACTATTAAGGGCATGTCTGTCTACAAAACGTTTCCAATGTCCATCAGGAGAATAGTGAGTGCAGCTCTGGAGTATAATACAGACTGTAACTCAGGATTACTACAAGATAAGTAATGTAATGTATGTACACAGTGACTCCACCAGCAGAATAGTGAGCGCAGCTCTGGAGTATAATACAGACTGTAACTCAGGATTACTACAAGATAAGTAATGTAATGTATGTACACAGTGACTCCACCAGCAGAATAGTGAGTGCAGTTCTGGAGTATAATACAGGATGTAACTCAGGATCAGTACAGGATAAGTAGTGTAATGTATGTACACAGTGACTCCACCAGCAGAATAGTGAGTGCAGCTCTGGAGTATAATACAGGATGTAACTCAGGATCAGTACAGGATAAGTAATGTAATGTATGTACACAGTGACTCCACCAGCAGAATAGTGAGTGCAGCTCTGGAGTATAATACAGGATGTAACTGAGGATCAGTACAGGATAAGTAATGTAATGTATGTACACAGTGACTCCACCAGCAGAATAGTGAGTGCAGCTCTGGAGTATAATACAGGATGTAACTTAGGATCAGTACAGGATAAGTAATGTAATGTATGTACACAGTGACTCCACCAGCAGAATAGTGAGTGCAGCTCTGGAGTATAATACAGGATGTAACTCAGGATCAGTACAGGATAAGTAATGTAATGTATGTACACAGTGACTCTACCAGCACAATAGTGAGCGCAGATCTGGAGTATAATACAGGATGTAACTCAGGATCAGTACAGGATAAGTAATGTCAGGTATGTACACAGTGACTCCACCAGCAGAATAGTGAGTGTAGCTCTGGAGTATAATACAGGATGTAAGTCAGGATCAGTACAGGATAAGTAATGTCATGTAATGTATGTACACAGTGACTCTACCAGCAGAATAGTGAGTGCAGCTCTGGAGTATAATACAGGCTATAACTCAGGATCAGTACAGGATAAGTAATGTAATGCATGTACACAGTGACTCCACCAGCAGAATAGTGAGTGCAGCTCTGGAGTATAATACAGGATGTAAGTCAGGATCAGTACAGGATAAGTAATGTCATGTAATGTATGTACACAGTGACTCCACCAGCAGAATAGTGAGTGCAGCTCTGGAGTATAATACAGGCTATAACTCAGGATCAGTACAGGATAAGTAATGTAATGCATGTACACAGTGACTCCACCAGCAGAATAGTGAGTGCAGCTCTGGAGTATAATACAGGATGTAAGTCAGGATCAGTACAGGATAAGTAATGTCATGTAATGTATGTACACAGTAACTCCCGATGTCCTGTGTTTATAAAACTATTCAACTTTTAATGCAGCTGTTCAAAAGGTGGACATACCATAAAAATCCCCTGTTGTAATAGTATTACCGTATAAACATTAAAGTAGTTGTCTCATGAAGACACTTTTTAAAATGAAGCCTGTGAAGCAATCAGCTGAACTCACCCCCAACGATCAGCCGTTATCGGTTTGGAAATCATCCCACAGGCATACATTCGACCTGTAGTGGCCATCTTTGTAATGAATGAACGTGCCAGGTCCGCTAGGGAATGTTAGCAGTTCTCTGTTTCTGGCACATAGAGGGGGGCCCTAATAGGGCATTTAGACATAGGTTGTCATTCTGAGACAACCTCTTTTAATGGAATACAACTGGGGATAACAACAAGAGAAACACATGGATGCACAAGTCAGTAGTAAGCTACGCAGTAGTACTCAATGTCAAGAAGCAGCTGCAAAAGCAAATATTATGTGTTTTTTGGCTCCACATTGCAAAGAGGATATCAAAAAGTTTAAAGGCTGGATTATGAAATGAGATGCGAGGTCTCTCTAACAATGAGAGGCTGGAAATAATCGACTTCAGCATGGAAAAAGACACCTTAGAGGTGTTTTTATTAACATGTATAAATGTATATGTGATGAATACAAAGAACTGGCACATGATTTATTCATTTCAAGAACTGTACAAAGGACTAGGGAACACTCTTAGAGGAAAGGTAATTCATGACATCAGTATTCTTGGGTTATTTCACACCTCACACATTAACCCATTTGGGTCATGAATGGCCCATGAATTGTTTTTCCCAATCTTATTCATATTCCTTGTAGGGGAAAAGGACAACATGACCCTCTGTTCGGTTCTCGCCCTGGATTGCTTGTACTGCAGTAACTGGGGAGGGGGCTTGATTATGTTCTCACTACCCATTGGATATGTGAACGGGGCCTACCTAAGCAGGGAAACCCCTTCTCCATGAGCCCCATAACAGTAGTACTCTATGCTATGTATGATCTTGTACTTGCCATTTGGTGTCTGGGAAATTGGAGTGATGACCCTTGTCTGAGAAGTAATAGAGACCCTATTTGATGTTTCCGAGGAATAGATATAACTAACAAAGGCTTAACCCCTTAAGTACATGGCCAATCCTGTGCCTTCAGGACGCAGTGATTATTTTTTTCTTTTTGAATAACTGCATTCCGAGAGCCATTACTTTTCCATTTCTCTGTTGACGTAGTCATATGAGGGCTTGTTTTCTGCAAAATGAGTCATATTTTTCAATAGTACTATTTTGAGGCATATATAATTATTTGAGTATCTTTCATTAAAAAAAATTGGGGGGGGGTTATTGCGATTACGGCAAATTCCGAAATATATGTATTTTTTTAACGTTTTGTACAATAAAACTTTTTAGTCTTCTCAGGGGACTTGATCTTGAGATCCTCCGATCGATCCTATAATAAATTGCAATACTGCTGAATTGCAATGTATTTTGCCTGTGAGTGTACGTACCACTGACATGTAACCTGTTGGGCCTAATGGGCACACAGACATGGTCGGCCCAGGTGGGCCTTTGTTTTGCCCTTTAGCTGCCGGGACAACCCATCGGCAGTTTATTATTGATGAATGGGATGGCAGAGGGAATGAGAGGTTATGTGGGTGCGATTGACTTCGGCATGGAATGGATTTTACATCTGGGCTTAAAGTAATTTCCGATCCTGTCCGCTGCGGTGGGATGTTGGCTATATATTACAGCCGACACCGGCTGCTGTTAATGCGGCCACAGTTTGTTAAAGCACCGAGGCTTGTGCCGTAGGGTACAGTATAGGAAGAAGTTATGGGAATTATATTTATAGGAACTTTTTGAATTTTTGAATTTCCTTCTTTTTTTTTTGGAATCTTAACACCCAATTTTTTGCAGCTCGAATAGATTCTTGAACATGACGCTGACCTGGCAAGTCTATAAATGTCTCCCACCCACAGGCTGAGCTGTCCACAGTGGTGAGTGAGATAATGAACATCACAGCAATAATTCCATCCGCCCGCGTAAAGAACGTGTCGATGGATTCTGCCCCCATTCTTCGGATGCCAGGAACAGATACAAGGCTGGGTGTAGAAGCCACGAGAAAATATCTCGGGGGAAGGAAGGAAGTCATACTTTGTGGTGCAGAAGACGTGGGCTGCTGCTTTAACCAACATTTTCCATGGACTTTGTGTATAAAAACATAAATTGGGACGTTGTCATCGAAAATGTGGCAAGACAGCGGAAGGGGGCGGAGTACGACTTGGAATAACGCGGCCAGATTTCTTTGACTTTTCTTTTTTTGCAGTGTATCCTGGAGGAGGGCTGGCCCTGAACGTCAGGGTAAATTTAGGGCGTCTTGGTCAAAGTGGTTGTCATTGTTTACGAAAGGAAATGATCCATAAAAATCATTGGAATGTACGAGAAACACGTAAGAAGCAAAATACTTTGAATATGAAGGAAATGGAGTAAGAAGTTACATCTCACCTCCAGACAAGAGATGGATTATTATTTTTTTAAAGAAGAATTCCCAGAAGTTCCCATAAGACTAAGCACCTAAAGTCATCAAAGTTTTGAATATAATTTTTTTTCAGTCACGTAAAAAAAACTTAAAATAAATGTCCGCCCGTGAATGCAAATTTTTTAAAATCTAAATAGGTCCAATCTGTACTGATTAATTGTATTATATCTTTATAGTGATCAGAGCTTTATTTAACTGATACAGAGCTCCAAACCCCCTGCACATAGGTAAATGATAAATACTAGCTGCCTGCAGCTGCCACTAGAGGGAGCTTAGGAGCCTACTGAAAACTTTTCTTTTAACTGGTTCCTGACTGCCCACGGTATTTATACGGCAGGCGTTAAAGGTCCTTAAAGCTGTAGCGCAGGCTTTAGCTGGCTGCCCATGCAATCGGGCAGCTAAATTGTCAGGTGCCCGGCAGTCAGAGACCTGGAGAGAAGATAGAAGCAGTTTTCACCGCTTCCGTCTCCACTGATCTCTTCTACACAGTGCTCAAATGGTCCCGTTGATTGGCTGCCTCTATTGGTCCCGGTGATCATGTGGGTCACATGATCGCCGGGATGCTATTAGTGGGAGGCTGCTGCTAGGTCTAACTAGACCCAGCACAGCCCTAACAGTGACAATAGTCACTATAAGGCTATGTTCACACGGCAAAGCAAAAACGGACGTAAAATACGGAGCAGTTTTCAAGGGAAAACAGCCTCTGATTTTTAGCCGTTTTTTATGGATCAGGCGTTTTTTTACAGCCGTTTTGGAGCTGTTTTTCTATTGAGACAATGAAAAATGGCTCCAAAAACGGCTCAAGAAGTGACATGCACCTTTTGTACGGGGCGTTTTTTTGTGCGCCGTTTTTAAAAGCAGCTGTGTAAAAAACGCCCTGTGGGACCAGAACGCCATTTTTCCCATTGAAATCAATGGGCAGATGTTTGGTGGCTTTCAGCCCCCGAATTTTCTGCAGTTTCTCGGAGTGTTTACGGCCCTAAAAACGGCTGAAAATAAGCAGTGTGTACATGGGTGATTTATCCTGTAAAGCTGTGCAGTCCCATTAAAAAAAAACATGGAGAAAATATAAAATAAAGTCCCCAAAGGTATTTTCTGACCTTTGAGGGTTAAACTAGAATAATAAAAAAATAAAAGTAAAATAAATGAAATAATAAATACACACAAAATACCCCCCAAAAAACGTTCCCCACACCAATCATTGTCGTAACGCTGGCCCTGACCCATTTACCCTAAAATAGACATGTAATATATAAAAATTTGCGGTAGACAATGACGATCACAAATAAAACATCTATTTTAGGGTAAAACTAAATTATTACCAGAAAAACAATAGTTGAGCAGTAAAAAAAAAAGTATGTTTTTTTACTTTTATTTTCAAACTATTGGCCTAAAAATGCTAAAATAGCAAAAATGATGTGATTAAAAATGACAAAAACAGAAACTTGCATCGTCTACGAAAAATGTTGCAAAAATCACATCACCATCCCAACAAATAAAAAAAGTTATGGTCGTTTAACGCGTGCTAAAAGTGTCTGGACGGTGTCTGGTCCTTAAGGCTCAAAAAGCCCGATCCTGAACTGAATTGAGCCATAACAGTGGCAGCCATGGTGCCCCCATGACAGTGACATCCACAGAACCCCCATAACAGTGGCAGACACAGGGTCCGCATGGCAGACTCAGCCACATAGTCCCCACAACAGTGCATCCACATTGCCCACATGACAGTGACAGCCAGTGTGACCTAATAACAGGCAGACACAGTGTCCCCATAACAGTGGCAATCACAGTGTCCCCGTAACACTACCCTTATTAGTGCCCGATATTTTTGTATAATCAGCAGTAGCACTACTGTTGATCAAGTTGAGACGGGCGTTGTGTCCTAGGTGGGCTCCTCACCTCCCTACCTCTTATCTCGGCGATGTGATATCCCAATATGTTAGCGGTTATTTTACATAGGACTGCAAGTAACCTACTGAATAATAATGAACAGACAGTGCATAAAGTTGATGAAAGGCGGCATCCTTACTACGATTGTCCGAGCAGAAAAAGTTATGCATTGTTCTAATATACGCTCTATTTCAGTTTTTCTCAATTTTCAACCTCTGCTTGCTGTCAGTGAATGAGAACATATTCTTTACATCCACAGGCTGCAAACCTGTACAGATCTAATACTTCTCACCGAGAGTTTTCTCCAGTTCTGTCCAGTCTAAACAATCCTCTGTGAGCTAAACAGCCTGAACTCCAGACTGATACATGATGTTACCTGCGCTGATACATTGTAGCAAACTTTCAGGAGAGAAATTGTGCTGCTAATGTGTTCAGCTCACAGAGGCTTGTCTGGACTGGATACAATTGTAGCAAACCCTCAGCTGTGAGAAGTTTTAAGTAAGTCTGGATTTAAACAAGAATTTTCCAATTCAGTGACAGCAAGCAGAGATCTAGAAAATAGTGACAAATGAAAACACAAAGCATATTAGAAAGTTGCAGACCTTTTCATTGTACAATGATATATTGACATGAGACTGGAATACCCCTTTAAGAATCTGGCAGGGTGGCGATCATTTCAGCTGCGGACCTCTGAACACATCACAAGGAAGGTGTCAATGACCTTGAAGGAGGGGTGCCCTGCCAACTTAATTAAGGAACACCTGTAACTAGTCTCTTCTGACTACGACTAACACAAGGCAAACAGGCTTCAATTACCTAAATCTTCATGTTTTGGCAAAGGAACTTATATTACCGAAAAAAAATACTATAAAAAGCGATGAAATGTAAAATCTCGGGGGCAGCGCCAAACAAACCACACAAGTGAGTCAGCCCTCTTGTCATTAAGAAAACACCCATAATTCTTCACCAAGGCTCATGGCAAAAAAAAGTAATCCTATTTCTGCTATGTTCTCAGCTGGATGTCAACACCTACTATGTGCTCATAAGGGCTTCACAGAATCTCAAGTTCTCGCTCCACTGGTTTTTCACTAATATCCTAAGCGAGACTCATGAACATGCTGTATAAGCGCTCTATGTTATAATAGATTATAGTGGGGGAGGGGTGAGATGGAATCGGAAAATTAATGGAGGTCCCTAACCCCGTACTTACCTTGATGAATCATAAGGCAACCATAAATGAGAAGACTTCTGGTTGGTTAGACATCTGAGTTGCTCAGATGACCTCAGTGAGTGAGGTACCACCTTATAGGGGTTCTCCGCTTTGGAGAATCCCTACTTGTTAGAAGGGTCCCTTGACAATAAGATGATTAAAAAGTGTCCCAGTTCTGGGAACCCCAGCGATCAGCTGTGATCTGTGAGGAAACCTGACAGTAACTGTTTCATTTCTCTGCAGCGCCACCACAGGGGGAAATAAGTATTACACAGTGCCAATTCATATCAATGGGTTGTCTGTGTAATAAAGGACAGGACAGGTCCTCCAAAGTGAGATAATCCGCCACTGCTAACCACAGACCAAGTTATCATCACCACGGTGCCATCTGCAAAGCATCGATTTAGTGGCAGCAGTGATGACAATGCCGCCAGTGTAGGCGATACACAGTCACATTGGCAATCGACGCCTCAAGACATAGACTTCTTCAGGCCTGTGGCCCAGCTATTTGCAGGCGGGCACCATGACGTCGTTGCCAGCCTACGCGGAAAGTGGGCACCTGGTTCTTCCAATTCGAGAGCCCAGAAGGGATGGTGGGTGGTCTGGAGGTCCTGGTGCACGGGGCCTGTGTGTCCGTTCTATAATCAGGCCAGATCTACAGGGCATTCGCAGCAATGGCACGGGCAGATGAGAGCATGGGGACAAAAGGCTGGAAGCGTCACAGACATAGAGCCACCGGAGACTTCATAGAAAAGTGACCTCCAATAGTCTGGAATTTCCAGGATTTTGGCATCTCACTGGTCCCGAGCATGCCAAATTATTGGCATTTTACTGCGCAGTGGGTATAATAAGACGTACGGCTACATTATTAGTGTGAACTACACCCGTGTTCTTAGTATGTTCTACATTTTATCCATCATAGATTCTCCCCAGCTGCGTGTTCAGAATGTCAAGGGTTAAGGTTTTATATAGTAACATGGAGCCTATTGAATAAACATATTAAACAAAAATGTTGCGCTGGTGGAAAGACGTCATCCCACAGAGCAGAAGTCAGATTGTATCATGAATAAAGCAACAGTCACATGGAGCAGGAATGATGTAGTGTGCACGAGTGGGCAGAGGGAGGCTCGGAAAATCTACTGGTAATCCGCAGGCCTCCAGTTACCATGGCAACCAACAGCAACTTCAGGCGGAAGGCGTCCCAAACAGGAAAGCAAAGAGTCTCGAGAATCTCTATAGGATGAAGGGTCAAATAAATAGCAATGCTTGAGAAAGGCTCCAGTGGACGGAGCTGAAACGTTGCACTGACGTTCTATCTATCTATCTATCTATCTATCTATCTATCTATCTATCTATCTATCTATCTATCTATCTATCTATCTCATATCTATCTATCTATCTATCTATCTATCTATCTATCTATCTATCTATCTATCTATCTATCTATCTCATATCTATCTATCTATCTATCTATCTATCTATCTATCTATCTATCTATCTATCTATCTATCTATCTATCTAATATCTATCTATCTCATATCTATCTATCTCATATCTATCTATCTATCTATCTATCTATCTATCTATCTATCTATCTATCTATCTATCTATCTATCTATCTATCTATCTATCTATCTATCTATCTATCTATCTATCTATCTATCTATCTATCTCATATCTATCTATCTATCTATCTATCTATCTATCTATCTATCTATCTATCTATCTATCTATCTATCTATCTATCTATCTATCTATCTATCTATCTATCTATCTCATATCTATCTCATATCTATCTATCTATCTCATATCTATCTATCTATCTATCTATCTATCTATCTATCTATCTATCTATCTATCTATCTATCTCTCTCTCTATCTATGTATCAATAATGAATCAAATAAACTTGTACACTGTAGTTTCATTTGATATCTTTTTGAATCATATACTTATAACAAACTTTTATCTAAGTATTTGACAAAGAAGACAGCTTGACGTGGCCTCACCTGACAGTGGAATACATATTCTGGAGTGGTTTTCTTGAACTTCATGTTCCATACTAAGGCGACACCATCAGGTTCATGAGGAGCATCTTCATTATTATTATAAGATGCCACCATTAGTTCTGGATACTGAAACACAGATTAAACAGAGATTTAGAATGTATTATTTCTCTAAGTTACTCTGTAAGCCCCTGATAGATGGTTTACAGGAAAAATAGATCAACATATACATAGATGAAAGGCAGAAAGGAAGAATGGAAATAAGGAAGGAATGAAAGATGGAAAAAAGGAAAGAAGAAATTAAGAAAGGAAAGAAGTAAGGAAGAAAGAAAGAAAGGAAATAAATAAGGAAGAGAGAAAGGAAGAAGGAAGGAATGAATGGAGAAAGGAAGATAGATAGGGAGTGAGAAAATAATGGTAAAAGGAAGGAATAAAGGTAGGAAAAGGAAGGAATAGAGAAAGAAAAGAGGGAGGATAGAAATGAGAAAAGAAGGAAGAGAGAAATGAAAGAAGGAAGAAGGAATGGAAATAAGGAAGGAATGGAAGATGGAAGAAAGGTAAGAAGGAATGGAGAAAGGAGAGAAGTAAGGAAGGGAGAAAGGAAAGAAGGAAGAGAGAAAGAATGGGAGAAATGAAATAAGTAAGGAAAGGAGAAAGGAAGAAGGAAGGAATGGAGAAAAAAGGAAGAAAGAAAAGAGGGAAGGGAGAAAGTAGAGAAAGAAGAAATGGAGAATGGAAATCAGGAAAGAAATACTGAAAGGAAGGGAGGAAGGAAGAAAGAAGGAATGGAGAAAGGAAGGAAGGAGGAAGGATAGAATGGTGAAAGGAAGGAAGAAGGATAGATTGGAGAAAGGGAGGGAGAAAGGAAAGAATAAAGGTTGGAAAAGGAAAGAACGGGAAAAAAAGGAAGGAAGGAAAGAAGGGACAGTGAAAAGAGGGAAGGGAGGAAAGAAAGAAAGAAAGAAAGAGAGAAAGGAAGGAAGAAGGATAGAATAGAGAAAGGAAGGGAGGGAGAAAGAAAAGAAGTAAGGGCGTAAGGAGGGAAGGAAGCAAGAATGAAGAAATGGATAAAGGAAGGAAGGATAGAAAGGAGAAAGGGAGGGAGAAAGGAAAGAATAAAGATTGGAAAAGGAAGGAACGGGAAAAAAGGAGGAAGGAAGGGATAATGAAAAGAGGGAAGGGAGGAAGTAAGAAAGGAAGGAAGGAAGGAAGGAAGAAGGATGGAATAGAGAAAGGAAGGGAGGGAGAAAGAAAATAAGAAAGGGAGGAAGGAGGGAAGGAAGCAAGAATGAAGGAATGGAGAAAGGGCGGGTGCTTGGGTGGAGTGATGTATGACGGACAAAACTAACATGAATATGCTGTTGCTAAACATCTCATTCTTAAACCATTGACATTGTAAGGCGATGGCTCCACCTTTCATATTCTGAGAAGAATTACCTCATGATTTTTGGAAGGTGTCTTTGTTTATTAAAGTCCATTCAACCAGAAGAGCATGAATGAGGTCGGGCACCGGACAGCCTTATATATGGGCAGCCTTATATATGACACATTGAGCTGTATTACCTGCAGAGACCAGTCCAGACAAGTGACCACTCGATGTTTTGACCAATGTTCATCATAAAACTGCCGATTATAGGACAGATTGGCGCCAGCTTGGATGTCCCTTTCAGAAAGAATCAGACAGAACAACCTGCGTTACTCATACAAGATCTAGACAGTACTAAAACAGAAGTCCACACTGACCAGCTCATCTGGACGACATGGAGTTTGCGCTAATCTTTCAATTTCATTGCAATTTTCATGTGACCAAATGTCTTTATTGAAATGATGATTTTAAGAGAAGTCCCATAGATAATATCTCCTGATCAGTCAGGAGCTACAGCCGCAATGTTACAAGTAGAGAGCTCTTCACTATATCAGATTCCTTTTAAAGAGCCCTCACACGGGTTGTCACTCAGCTTTCTAAGACTCCTGAATGGCAAACGTACCTGGTTATACTGTGATACCTCCCTTACTCCATACCATTGCACAACTAGGGGGAATTACCATTCAGGACTCTAGGAAAGCTGTGGAAACTGTAATGGCAGCTATATTAGTTGTCACCCATCCAGGGCCGGCTTCAGCAACCGGTGCACCCGGGGCAGTGACGTTAGGGGCTCCCCCAGGAGAGGAATCCCCGGTCAGAGCGTCTGCAGTAGTGCCAGTAGCACTATCTACAGCGGAGGGGGCAGTGTGTGGCATTATCTACAGAGGGGGTGTACCCAGGGCCGCCATCAGGGGGGTATTAGGGGTACTGATGTGAGGGGCCCGGCCACATCCAATTGAAAGGGGGGCCCGGCAACTGCCGCGACTTGCCTTTGGTAGAAAAAAACAGGCCCCTGCAATGGGGCCCATTTTTTTTCACCAAAAGAATGTCGTGAGCTGCGGGCCCCCCTCTCGTCATGTGGGCCGTCAAACACCGCCCGCCCGTGCGCGCGACCGATCGCGCGCACACGCAAACTCCCGGAGCTCCAGGAGCGCATCATAAGGGTAGGAACACACTAGGCGGATACACTGAATAAAACTACACAGCTTATCCGCCCCGGTAGCCGCAGGGAATTCTGCCAGCAAAACCGCACCAAATAGTGGCGCAGGTTTCGTGAGGCTTGTCCGCTGCGGGAATCCTGCAGGGAAAAAAAAGTTTAGACTTGACCCGGCCGTAGTCCTGGTGACGCATCTCTCTCTTCTGAACGTAGCCCCGCCTCCTGGGATGACGCTGTAGACCATGTGACCGCTGCAGCAGTCACATGGTATGAAACGTCATGACAGGAGGCCGAGCTGCGCTAAGAATAGAGGATCGCGTCACCAGGACTACGGCCGGGGCAAGTCTAAACTTTTTTATAAATTTAAAAAGGTACCTTTTTTTTTTCTCATTTGTGACTTTTGCGGCAGAATTGCAGCATTTCCGCAACAAAGGAGCGCCGATCCCACAGAATACATTGACATGCTGCGGCTTAAAAAGCCAAAAGCCACACTGCAGGTCCATTTTTTTTGCAGCGTGTGGATGAGATTTGTTCAAATCTCATCCACTCTGCTGCCACTGTGATACGCTGTGGATTTTCCACAATAAAATGTGTTGCATAAAATCCGCAGTGTTCATGCCTAGTGTGTTCCTACCCTAAGGCCGGATTTACACAAGCGTGTGCTTTTTGCGCGCGCAAAAAACGTGGCGTTTTGCGCATGCAAAAGGTCCATAACAGCTCTGTGTGTCACCCTCGTATAATGCGCGGCTGCGTGATTTTCACGCAGCCGCCATCATTATGACACTCTGTTTGTATGTTTGTAGCTCGTGGTGCTTTTCTGTTTTCATACATAGTTTATACGGCTGCGGAAGTGCTGGGCGTGATTTTCACGCACCATTGACTTCAAAGGGTGCGTGATGCGCGAACAATGCACAAATATCGGACATGTCGTGAGTTTTACGCAGCGGACACACGGACACACGCTGCGTGAAAATCACGGACAGTCTGCACGGCCCCATAGAGTAACATAGGTCCGTGCGAGGCGCGTGAAAATCACTGACAGTCTGCACGACCCCATAGAGTAACATAGGTCCGTGCGAGGCGCGTGAAAATCACGGACAGTCTGAACGGCCCCATAGAGTAACATAGGTCCGTGCGAGGCGCGTGAAAATTATGCACGTTGCACGGACGTATTACACGTTCGTCTGAATAAGCCCTAACAATAAGGCCCAGTTCACAGAGTTTTTGGGCCTTGATATTGACTCGGACACTGCGTCAGAATCAGCACCAAACAACTTCCAAAACCGCCTCCCATTGATTTAATCTGAACTCAATGGGAGCCAGTCGCGGAAAAAAGAAAAAACAGCACGTCCTTTCTTGCCGCTGTTCCGCCTCTGACCTCCCATCGAAATCAATGGGAGGCAGAAAATGCATTTTTCGCTGCGTTTTTTGTCTGCTGTCCTCAATCGCCGCGGGCAAAAAACTCAGCAAAAAAACGCGGCAAGATAGTGTGGGCAGGTCAAAATCTGCCTCAAAATTCGGTGCGCGGTTCCAGGCGGTTGCGGGTGCGCGCGGGCGGGTGCGTGTGGGTGCGCGCTCACGGACGCTCGCGAGTGCGCACGCGCGGGAGTTTGCGGGTGCGCGCGATCGGTCGCGCGGTGTTTGACGGCCCCATCTCACGACATTCTTTTGGTGAAAAAAACGGGCCCCATTGCAGGGGCCTGTTTTTTTTCTACCAAAGGCAAGTCGCGGCACTTGCCGGGCCCCCCTTTCAGTTAGGTTTGGCCGAGCCCCTCACATCAGTACCCCTTATACCCCCCTGATGGCGGCCCTGGATAGCATGATATAGTGCTGGACGGAGTACCATTAACAGGCGGTGCCACGGTAGGGGGGCCCAGAAAATTTAGCTGTAGGGGGCCCTGAAATTCCTGATGGCGGCCCAGGCAGTATCTACAGGGGGTGTGTGGCACTATATACAGGGGTGTGTGTGGCATTATCTACAGAGAGCACTGCCGCACTATCTACAGGGGTGTGTTTGGCATTATCTACAGAGGGCACTGCCGCACTATCTACAGGGGGTGTGTTTGGCATTATCTACAGAGGGCACTGCCACACTATCTACAGGGGGTGTGTGTGGCATTATCTACAGAGGGCACTGCCGCACTATCTACAGGGGTGTGTGTGGCATTGTCTACAGAGGGAACTGCCGCACTATCTACAGGGGGTGTGTTTGGCATTATCTATAGAGGGCACTGCCACACTATCTACAGGGGTGTGTGTGGCATTATCTACAGAGGGCACTGCCACACTATCTACAGGGGTGTGTGTGGCATTGTCTACAGAGGGCACTGCCGCACTATCTACAGGGGGTGTGTTTGGCATTATCTACAGAGGGCACTGCCACACTATCTACAGGGGTGTGTGTGGCATTGTCTACAGAGGGCACTGCCACACTATCTACAGGGGTGTGTGTGTGGCATTGTCTACAGAGGGCACTGCCACACTATCTACAGGGGTGTGTGGCATTATCTACAGAGGGCGCTGCCGCACTATCTACGGAGGGCACTGTATATATGGGGGCACAAACTGGGGACCTAACTTCTATATGGGGGCACAAAATGCAATTTTCTGCCATTTTACTGCCGCCATGAGCTCCCCTGCATAGGGGTCCACTAAGTCTGTGTCACCCAGGGGCCCACATAAAGCTGGAGCCGGCCCTGCACCCAGCTTTCCCAGAAACAGCTAAAGAAATGTTCTAATGAAAAAATTTTTATTTCTTTCAGGGTGAAATGCTGATGAATCTATTGCTAGTAATGGCCGTTCTGAAGATTATACACGATACAGGACCTTGCATTGAATCCTTATGTAACCACAGAGATACTTCAAAGCCTCTCTGCTCCGGCAGTAATAAGAACGCTCATTTATCATTAATAGCACAGGAACATTTCCTTTAAAGTCACAAAAATAAATGACTTCTCATACAACACAGATTGTATAAAATATTACAAGAAATTAACATAAAAGAGGAAAGTGATGTCATCGGCCAAGTACGGTTCAGTCACATGGAAGATAATAATAATCTGACGGGATCTGAGAGAATTGGGTCGCACGCCAGTGGAGTGGAAAAGGTGGGGTATAGGGTCAACACTTCACCCCACATTAAAGTGGTCAGCACCCTTAGCTATTCCAAGTCCCAAACCATGATAGCAGCCAGGAGACGCACTACTCATTCACTCACTATTGTCATTACAACATTTTAGGCTGAGATATGATCACTTTAAATTACAGGCCCAAAGCCTGAGGCTGCACTACTGAGAGAATCTGATGGCAACGTTTACCCTCCTCGCTCCCAGCTCTTGTTCAGCTCCAGGAGTCCTGATGGGAAACGGGAACAAGAAGGGTAAGTCCATGGTGGTCTGGGGTCTATATATTTATTTTTGTGTGATCTGGGGTCTGAATTAGGTTAGGGGTGTGGTCTTGAATCTATTATTAATATAGGGGGCCTGGGATCTAAATATATTAAGGGGTCTGGTCTGAGATGTGAAAATATTTGGGGGTATGGAGTCTGAAGATATTTAAGAGGTCTAGTCTGGGGTATGAAAATTTTTTTGGTGTGATCTGGGGTCTGAATTAAGCTAATGGTCTTGTCCAGGGTTAACTATTAATAAAGGGGGTCTGGGATCTGAAAATATTAAAGGGGTCTGGTCGGGAGTCTGACTATATTTAGAGGGTCTGGTCTGAGGTCTGAAACTATTTATGGGTCTGATATTAAGATAGAGGTCTGGTCTGAGGTCGTATAATAATATAGGGGGTCAGAATATATTTAGGCGTCTGGTTTAAGGCCTAAAAGTTATTTAGAGGTCTGGTGTCTGATATTTTTATAGGGGTCTGGTCTGGGTCTGATATTAAGAGAGGGGGTCTGAATATATTTAGATACGCGATTTTTATAAGCCACACCCCTTGAAAAGGCCAGTACCATTTTTTGGCGCGACCCCCTACTTGAGTGTCACCCAGTGGAGGGCTCCCCTAGTTTGACATTTCCGTAAATATTGATATGGATGAATATTATCATGGAGATCACACAAGATCTCCATAAAAACACATAAATCAGAAGGATCCATCAGATCTCAGCATAGAAGTAAGATATTAAACAATGGTTTGCACATCTTTATACATTTCTTCGGTTAGGTCTCATTCAATGTTAAAAATCAATTTCTAAAATAAAAACATTTTCCAAGCTTTTATATAAAACTAAATTATTACTAGTATTTAATATATTGTGACAGGTTTTGCTTTTCACCAACAAGAGAATGCAATTTTATTCCCCAAGGACAGGTTTTGGTGGTGGCCGGACTCATGGACTGCATTAAAGGGTATTTCCATTATTAACATTTATCACCTCTCTACAGAATAGATGATAAATGTCTGATCACTGGGACCCCTATTGATTACTAAAACGGGGGTCCCTGGATGGATGGATGGATGGATGGATGGATGGATGGATGATAGATAGATAGATAGATAGATAGATAGATAGATAGATAGATAGATAGATAGATAGATAGATAGATAGATAGATAAATATGAGATAGATAGATATGAGATCGATAGATAGATAGATAGATAGATAGATAGATAGATAGATAGATAGATAGATAGATAGATAGATAGATAGATAGATAGATAGATAGATATGAGATAGATAGATAGATAGATAGATAGATAGATAGATAGATAGATAGATAGATAGATAGATAGATAGATAGATAGATAGATAGATAGATAGATATTAGATAGATAGATAGATAGATAGATAGATAGATAGATAGATAGATAGATAGATAGATAGATAGATAGATAGATAGATAGATAGATAGATATGAGATAGATAGATAGATATGAGATAGATAGATAGATATGAGATAGATAGATAGATAGATAGATAGATAGATAGATAGATAGATAGATAGATAGATAGATAGATATGAGATAGATAGATAGATAGATAGATAGATAGATAGATAGATAGATAGATAGATAGATAGATAGATATGAGATAGATAGATAGATAGATAGATAGATAGATAGATAGATAGATAGATAGATAGATAGATAGATAGATAGATAGATAGATAGATAGATATGAGATAGATAGATATGAGATAGATAGATATGAGATAGATAGATAGATAGATAGATAGATAGATAGATAGATAGATAGATAGATAGATAGATAGATAGATAGATAGATAGATAGATAGATAGATAGATAGATAGATAGATAGATATGAGATAGATAGATATGAGATAGATAGATAGATAGATAGATAGATAGATAGATAGATAGATAGATAGATAGATAGATAGATATGAGATAGATAGATAGATAGATATGAGATAGATAGATAGATAGATAGATAGATAGATAGATAGATAGATAGATAGATAGATAGATAGATAGATATGAGATAGATAGATATGAGATAGATAGATATGAGATAGATAGATAGATAGATAGATAGATAGATAGATAGATAGATAGATAGATAGATAGATAGATAGATAGATAGATAGATAGATAGATAGATAGATATGAGATAGATAGATAGATAGATAGATAGATAGATAGATAGATAGATAGATAGATAGATAGATATGAGATAGATAGATAGATAGATAGATAGATAGATAGATAGATAGATAGATAGATAGATAGATAGATAGATAGATAGATAGATAGATAGATAGATATGAGATAGATAGATAGATAGATAGATAGATAGATAGATAGATAGATAGATAGATAGATAGATAGATAGATAGATAGATAGATAGATATGAGATAGATAGATAGATAGATAGATAGATAGATAGATAGATAGATAGATATGAGATAGATAGATAGATAGATAGATAGATAGATAGATAGATAGATAGATAGATAGATAGATAGCTACACCTCACAATCCAGAAGAGGGCGCTATCATTCTGGGCCCATCTACACAGCAGCAGGCAAAGTTCCTACCACCATAAAGCCCTGTTACACCAAGGGGTCCCAGGTAAACCAGGACCCCCAGAACATCTCACCCTCACCCGGCCTGAAGAAAATGTCACTCAGCGCGGCCTCACAAAAGCCGAAATCAAGGAGACAATAAACGAGAACCAAGAGGAGTATATCAGTGACTGGAGGAATGACATAAAGACATCCCAGAAACTGACAATATACCGGAGTCTACAGCGGGAATATAAACTGGCGCCATATCTGGAGAAACTGCCAAACCCCAGAGACAGACAGATCCTGAGCCGCTACAGACTGAGCGCCCACAACCTGCTCATCGAATCCGGGCGCCACAGACAGACCTACAAGCCCAGGGAGAGCCGACTGTGCCAACAGTGCGACCAGGAGGCCGTGGAGGATGAGGCCCACTTCCTGCTACACTGCTCCAAATACTCAGCAGTAAGGGACACTCACTTCAGGAAACTCTCTGATCTCTTACCGGACTTCAGCTCCATGGAAGAGGAAGAGAAACTCTACATCCTGCTGGGTGAAGAGGAAACCACAGTGGGCACAGCGGCACAATATGTCACTGCATGCCATAAACTGAGAGAGACATGATATGCCATGGACTTGTATAACCCCGACCCTAGATATGTCCCTATCCCAAAGCCCTCAGTCCCTATCCCTCATTCCCTTACTTCTTACTTGCTTTGGCAATGCTAATATGTATTTGGTCCTGCCAATAAAGCTTCTTTGAATTTGAATTTGAATTTGAATTTGAATTTGAATTTGATAGATAGATATGAGATAGATAGATAGATAGATAGATAGATAGATAGATAGATAGATAGATAGATAGATAGATAGATAGATAGATAGATAGATAGATAGATAGATAGATAGATATGAGATAGATAGATAGATAGATAGATAGATAGATAGATAGATAGATAGATAGATAGATAGATAGATAGATATGAGATAGATAGATAGATAGATAGATAGATAGATAGATAGATAGATAGATAGATAGATAGATAGATAGATAGATAGATAGATAGATAGATAGATAGATATGAGATAGATAGATAGATAGATAGATAGATAGATAGATAGATAGATAGATAGATAGATAGATATGAGATAGATAGATAGATAGATAGATAGATAGATAGATAGATAGATAGATAGATAGATAGATAGATAGATAGATAGATATGAGATAGATAGATAGATAGATAGATAGATAGATAGATAGATAGATAGATAGATAGATATGAGATAGATAGATATGAGATAGATAGATATGAGATAGATAGATAGATAGATAGATAGATAGATAGATAGATAGATAGATAGATAGATAGATATGAGATAGATAGATAGATAGATAGATAGATAGATAGATAGATAGATAGATAGATAGATAGATAGATAGATAGATAGATAGATAGATAGATAGATATGAGATAGATAGATAGATAGATAGATAGATAGATAGATAGATAGATAGATAGATAGATAGATAGATAGATAGATAGATAGATAGATAGATAGATAGATAGATATGAGATAGATAGATAGATAGATAGATAGATAGATAGATAGATAGATAGATAGATAGATAGATAGATAGATAGATATGAGATAGATAGATAGATAGATAGATAGATAGATAGATAGATAGATAGATAGATATGAGATAGATAGATAGATAGATAGATAGATAGATAGATAGATAGATAGATAGATAGATAGATAGATAGATAGATAGATAGATAGATATGAGATAGATAGATATGAGATAGATAGATAGATAGATAGATAGATAGATAGATAGATAGATAGATAGATAGATAGATAGATAGATAGATAGATAGATAGATAGATATGAGATAGATAGATATTAGATAGGAGATAGATAGATAGATAGATAGATAGATAGATAGATAGATAGATAGATAGATAGATAGATAGATAGATAGATAGATAGATAGATAGATAGATAGATAGATAGATAGATAGATAGATAGATAGATATGAGATTCTGGGCCCATCTACACAGCAGCAGGCAAAGTTCCTATCACCATAAAGCCCTGTTACACCAAGGGGTCCCAGGTAAACCAGGCCCCCCAGAACATCTCACCCTGACCCGGCCTGAAGAAAATGTCACCCAGCGCGGCCTCACAAAAGCCGAAATCAAGAAGACAATAAACGAGAACCAAGAGGAGTATATCAGTGACTGGAGAAACGACATAAAGACATCCCAGAAACTGACAATATACCGGAGTCTACAGCGGGAATATAAACTGGCGCCATATCTGGAGAAACTGCCAAACCCCAGAGACAGACAGATCCTGAGCCGCTACAGACTGAGCGCCCACAACCTGCTCATCGAATCCGGGCGCCACAGACAGACCTACAAGCCCAGGGAGAGCCGACTGTGCCAACAGTGCGACCAGGAGGCCGTGGAGGATGAGACCCACTTCCTGCTACACTGCTCCAAATACTCAGCAGGGAGGGACACTCACTTCAGGAGACTCTCTGATCTCTTACCGGACTTCAGCTCCATGGAAGAGCAAGAGAAACTCTACATCCTGCTGGGTGAAGAGGAAACCACAGTGGGCACAGCGGCACAATATGTCACTGCATGCCATAAACTGAGA
>NC_134691.1:332512877-332533431 GCF_050947455.1 Rhinoderma darwinii
TGGGAGTATTACACTTACCATAAGTCTATATAATAACGGCACCGTTCTCATACAAGGCAATGAGGACAACCTAGAGGAATTCCAAGAAATCTTTCATCATATTAAAGACCAGGCCCAAACTTACAAAGAACAACAAACTCCAGCAACCCAGACCAGAGATGGACATACAGAGACAATCTCCAGCGACACCCCCGCTGCCCCATGTCCCAATGTCCCACACCCCTCACCCGACACCCTCAGAGACTGTTTATCTCAATTAGAAAGAGACTTTGTACAATTCAAAGAAGAACTTCAAAGAAATCTCGGTGACAAAAACACAAATGACCAAGTAATTAAAGAGATAAACAAACTGAAATGTGAACATGCATCAGCTCTGCAGGAAATACAATGTACACTCCGAGAGCTGCAACAAGAAAATACAAAGCTCAGATTAGAGATAGAAAATCTAAAACCACAAACACAAAGTCTAGGAGCAAGGGAGAGCGCTGACATAAGGACTGCCAATGACCAGGGCGCTAGTACATCAAATCACCCAAACCCAATAAATATTCCTGAAATTAATGAAAACAAACTAGGAGAAAACAGAGCGATACAAGTGGGTACAAAGCCGACCGCCAACCAAACCTCCAGCACAGAACCACAGCAGCACCACATACCACCACCAAGCAGGACCCAGGACACAAGCATCAGACAAGCCACCCGCAAGTCACAATGTCCTGATACTGTCCTAATAATTGACTCAAATGGCAAATACCTTAATTCACGGCGACTCTTCCCAGGAAAAAGGGTCAGTAAAATTCACTGTGCAACTATCCAACAAGTCACATCAGTCATCAATAACCCACATTTTACCAATCCAAACCATCTCATTATACACACGGGTACAAACAACCTCCAAGACCAGCAACAGCAGATTGCAGAACAACTGACCCAAATAGCAAAGACGGCACAACAAAAGTTCCCTGACAGTAAAATAATTATATCATCCGTGCTCCCAAGAAAAGATGTACCCAACGAGATCACCCAGGCCATCAACACAGAGCTGGCAGCGAACATCAGCTCAATGTCAAACATCAGCCTGGCACAACACCCCTCCATAGAGCAGCACCACCTGTATGATGACAAACACCTCAACAAACGAGGGGTCAGCCTTCTGGCCAAAGAACTGAAAGACATTGTGCTGAACAGACCCCCCAGACCTGGACCCCACACCAGCCAAAGCCAAAACATGGAGACATCACTAACAATGAAAAGACCTCAAACTCCACACACCTCACTACACCCAGGAGAAAAACCCCTTTACCCAAGGTCAGACCAACAGAGGCAAAAGCCATGGAGAAAACCCCCTGCCTCACACAGAGACACGCAGAGCAGAGACATGGAGGAAACCCCCTGCCTCACACAGAGACACACAGAGCAGAGACATGGAGGAAACCCCCTGCCTCACACAGAGACACACAGAGCAGAGACATGGAGGAAACCCCCTGCCTCACACAGAGACACGCAGAGCAGAGACATGGAGGAGATAAAGACCCTGCTCAGCACTCTATGTAGAAAACTAATGTGACTGTACAACACGAGAACATCTACAACACATCCAACAGTCACATCTCCAGCCCATCCTACACAGCGCCGCTCATTACAAGGTATATGGACACACAATGACGTCCTTTATAATCAGCAGCTGGAATATTCAAGGCCTCAACGCCTCAGCCTTTGGATGCAAAATTAACGATCCAGACTTCAACCAAAGACTGAAAAATATTGATATACAAATCCTCCTGGAAACATGGACTAGGACAGAGAATGAGTCCCTGGTGCCCACTGGATACAGGGAAATCTCTGTCCCCGCCCTGAAAAATAAACACATCAAGCAGGGCCGGTGTTCAGGAGGAATATTAGTCTGGTACAAGGAGCAGCTCCATGAGCAGATCAAAGCCGTGAAGCGAGGAGACAGCCACATCTGGATAAGGATAGGCAGCTCCATCCTCACCTCTCAGTCTGACATGTATCTCTGCGCAACGTACATCACACCGCCAGAGTCCCCGTACTCCAACCCAGACAGCTTTGAGATTATACAAAGGGAAGCCGCACATTTCCAGACCCTGGGCAGCGTTCTCATCTACGGAGACCTCAATGCAAGAACGGGGAGAGATAAAGACTACCTGACCAATGATGGAAACATCTTCATCTTTGGAGCAGAGGCCGACTGTCATAACTCCCTACAGAAAGAGAGAAACAGCTATGACAGCACCGTCAACAAAAGCGGGAAAAAACGATTGAATCTATGTCGAAGCTTAGGACTCCACATACTGAATGGCCGCACCAAGGGAGACTCTTTAGGAAGGTATACACTAAACTCCCATGTAGGCAGCAGTGTAGTAGACTATGCCATCACGGACATGGACCCCGCAAACATTGGCGCACTCATAGTCACTCCACAAACGCACCTGTCAGATCACAACCAATTACTTCTATACATCAAATCCACAACCAAACCATCTGCACAAAAACCACATCAAAGCGGCCTCTTCAACCTGCCCCCATCTTATAAATGGTCCAAAACGTCAACTATAAAATATAAAGAGACAATGAACAGACCAGAAGTGCAGGAGATGCTTCACAACCTCTACAACAAGGTGTATGAGACAAGCCCAGGAGGGGTCAATCAGGCCGTAAATGACCTCAATAATATATTTTACACCATGGCAGAGAAGTCTGACCTGAAAAGATGTGACTACAAGAGGCCACAAGAAATACATCCTAACGGTTGGTTTGACCGTGAGTGCAAAGAAGTACGGAAGACCCTAAGAAATGCCTCAAATAAGAAGCACCGAGACCCAAACAACACCGGTCTGAAGGAGGCCTACAGCAACATACAGAGGCAATACAAGACCATCCTCCGAAAGAAAAAACAAAGGCACATCTCCACCAAACTTACCCAACTCCAAGATGCCCTCCATGATAACTCGTTCTGGGAATTATGGAAACACATGGGCAAAAATTGCAAGAAAAACAACCTTCATATTCAAAATGGCAACATCTGGCTCCAATATTTCAAGGACCTCTACAAAGATATCCCGAAAGAAGAACAAAGCCAAGAACAAAAACAAATAATATCAAAATTGAAGGCGATGGAGGAAACACTTAAAGATTCTCAAAACCCCCTGGATACACCAATAACACTTCAAGAAGTAACAGAGAGAACCTCAGACATAAGGTGTAAAAAAACCAGCGGCCTAGACAGAATCTCACCAGAAATGATAAAACACAGCCCGCCAGAAATACAGGCCGCAATAGTAAAACTATTTAATATGGTGCTGAGTGCCGGCTACTTCCCGCAAATCTGGAACCAAGGCCTTATAACACCAATCCACAAGAGTGGGGACAGGTACGACCCGGCCAACTACCGAGGGATATGTGTCAGCAGCAACCTGGGGAAACTGTTCAACAGCATCCTGAATAAGAGAATCCTCAGCTTCCTCACCCAGCACAATGTCCTCCACCAAAGCCAAGCTGGGTTCATGCCAAACCACCGCACCACTGACCACATCTACACCCTGCGCAGCCTCATCAAGAGCCACGTCCACAATACAAAGCATGGGAAGATTTACGCCTGTTTTGTGGACTTTAAGAAGGCCTTTGACTCAGTGTGGCACCCGGGCCTATTCCTGAAACTGCTGGAGAGCGGAATAGGAGGTAAAACCTATGACGTCATCAGAAGCTCCTACACAGAGAACAGATGCAGCGTGAAGGTGAACGGGAGAAGAACGGCTGATTTCCAGCAGAGCCGAGGAGTCCGACAAGGCTGCAGCCTCAGTCCAACGATCTTCAACATCTACATCAATGAACTGGCCACAGCTCTGGAATCCTCCTCAGCACCAGGTCTCGCCCTCCATGACACCCAGGTGACATTCCTGTTGTATGCAGATGACCTTCTGTTACTATCACCAACCGAGAAAGGTCTCCAAGACAACCTGCAAATCCTAGAAAAATTCAGCTCCACGTGGGCACTGCCCATCAATGCAAAGAAAACCAACATCATGGTGTTCCAGAAGAGAAACTCAAAATCCCGCAGGCACCCGACTTTCACACTAAATAACGCCACAATCACAGCGACCGACAGGTACACTTACCTGGGCCTAGAAATCAACCAATCAGGAAGCTTTAAACAAGCCATAGAGATTCTGAAAGACAAGGCGTGCAAAACCTTCTATGCCATCAGAAGAAAACTCTATCATCTCAAACCACCAGTAACGGTCTGGCTGAAAATCTTTGACTCCATCATCTCCCCAATCCTCCTGTATGCCAGTGAAGTCTGGGGTCCGGACACATACCCAGACTGGTCAAGGTGGGATTCCAGCCCAACAGAAATCTTCCACCTGGAATTCTGCAAACACCTTCTCCAAGTCCATCGGAGCACCTCAAATAGTGCCTGTCGGGCAGAACTGGGCAGATTCCCACTACACCTCACAATCCAGAAGAGGGCGCTATCATTCTGGGCCCATCTACACAGCAGCAGGCAAAGATCCTATCACCATAAAGCCCTGCTACACCAAGGGGTCCCAGGTAAACCAGGCCCCCCAGAACATCTCACCCTCACCCGGCCTGAAGAAAATGTCACTCAGCGCGGCCTCACAAAAGCCGAAATCAAGAAGACAATAAACGAGAACCAAGAGGAGTATATCAGTGACTGGAGGAATGACATAAAGACATCCCAGAAACTGACAATATACCGGAGTCTACAGCGGGAATATAAACTGGCGCCATATCTGGAGAAACTGCCAAACCCCAGAGACAGACAGATCCTGAGCCGCTACAGACTGAGCGCCCACAACCTGCTCATCGAATCCGGGCGCCAGAGACAGACCTACAAGCCCAGGGAGAGCCGACTGTGCCAACAGTGCGACCAGGAGGCCGTGGAGGATGAGGCCCACTTCCTGCTACACTGCTCCAAATACTCAGCAGTGAGGGACACTCACTTCAGGAAACTCTCTGATCTCTTACCGGACTTCAGCTCCATGGAAGAGGAAGAGAAACTCTACATCCTGCTGGGTGAAGAGGAAACCACAGTGGGCACAGCGGCACAATATGTCACTGAATGCCATAAACTGAGAGAGACATGATATGCCATGGACTTGTATAACCCCGACCCTAGATGTGTCCCTATCCCCAAGCCCTCAGCCCCTATCCCTCATTCCCTTATTTCTTACTTGCTTTGGCAATGCTAACATGTATTTGGTCCTGCCAATAAAGCTTCTTTGAATTTGAATTTGAATTTGAATAGATATGAGATAGATAGATAGATAGATAGATAGATAGATAGATAGATAGATAGATAGATAGATAGATAGATAGATAGATAGATAGATAGATAGATAGATAGATATGAGATAGATAGATATGAGATATGAGATAGATAGATAGATAGATAGATAGATAGATAGATAGATAGATAGATAGATAGATAGATAGATAGATAGATAGATAGATAGATAGATAGATAGATAGATAGATAGATATGAGATAGATAGATATGAGATATGAGATAGATAGATAGATAGATAGATAGATAGATAGATAGATAGATAGATAGATAGATAGATAGATAGATAGATAGATAGATAGATAGATAGATAGATAGATAGATAGATAGATAGATAGATAGATAGATATGAGATAGATAGATAGATAGATAGATAGATAGATAGATAGATAGATAGATAGATAGATAGATAGATAGATAGATAGATATGAGATAGATAGATAGATAGATAGATAGATAGATAGATAGATAGATAGATAGATGGAAACATTTTAAGGATAATTAATTAGTCAATTAAATAGGTGGACAGATAATCTCTTGGGTAAAGCACTAATGTTCCTGTTGTGCGTATCTTATTATAAACAATATTGATAGTAACAAACACAACTCGTCTCTAAGGATATTCAGGAACTCCAAGGAGAAATCCCGTCCTTCCCGTACTCACAGCAGTATACTTCGCACCACTGTGATCTATGTCACCCAGGAGAGGCTGCAGTGTTACCATTTCTCCCACTTTTTCCCCTCTGAATTGTCCTTATCTGACATCAATTATTGATTCATTTGGGAAATTCCGATGACAAACAAGAGATGAGCACTGACTTGGATGGAAGGATTACGAGAGTGAAAGTTTGTGAAACGTTCGGCTCTGTTCACATCTGCGTCATGTGCTGTTTTGTATGGATGGATATCACCAGCACTCGATGAACGCCATCGACTTATAACGGGTTTCATCAGGCTCCGTCGTTTTGACGGTAACAGTAGCGCAGCATTCCATAAAATCTGATGGAATCTGACGTAGGAACTGATGCAGATGTGAATAGAGCCTAACTCCACTTTTGAGCATCAGTTTACCCTTTACATATAATGCTGTGTTTATTATTGTCACTACTCTGATTTATTTATCTTGACTTACAATATGTCTAATACTCTATTCACATTCAGAGCTGTCCTCTTTAATTCCGCTGGTTTCCTGTTAACTCTCAGTTTAGATGAAAAGTCTTACATATATGATCCAAGAGGCATTCTTTGATTCTTCCCCCTTGCCGCCCTTCTAATTCAGCCTATGTTGATCTAAGTTCCATTGATCGGGGACGCAGCTGGGAGGGGGGCTGGCATAGCATGTGCACTGGGTGCCAGGGGTACCAACAAGCCACTTTGCCTTTGCCAGTACATTTAGAAATAGGGTTAGGGCAGCAAGCAGAATCTTTGCCTGCGTAAGAGAAGACCTAGCTACTGCTCTGCGACTCTGCCACTGGAGGTCCAGCCAGGTATGGCAGCCATAAAACGAATGTCAGAATGCGGCTGAACCATAGCGGTCTGAAATCTGCCTTAACAGCAGAACCTTTGCTCCATCTAAAACGAAGACCAAGCTTAGCCCTTTCCTAAAATCACTGGAAAAAGTCCAGACTCACTGATACAAGGGCAGGTTCAAACACCAATTCCCAGCAGGGTAGCCATTTCCTACCCTATAGAAAAACAAGCCCCCTTATGATTTGTCCTTAACATTTTGCTGCTTTCCTGTGAGCTCTCAGGTTACACAGTCTAACATCTGTCTGCGGGTTCATTGTCTTCACATAACATGCTCACCTGTGTTGCACCACGGTAGCTGAAGCATGTACAGTTGTCTGATATAGAAACAAAAACCACAGTCCTCCCGATGTACTGCACAGAATGTAGTGTCTAACAGGATCTTAGGGGTGTGTCTGTCAACATAGTGCTGACAGATTGAAAGTAACAACCAGAAGAATGTGTCAAGTTGTAAAGAAGATAAGTATAACAAAATAGTTGTTGGACAGGGTCAGACTAGCCCTACTAGAGAATCCTCCAATGGCTCAATGCACAATAATGGGTCTCTAATAAAATAGGGCGTCTATTGTAACCTATAGACCTTACTGATGATATGTCCGCACACATGAACTGTATAGATGGAGCAAGTTTCCCTTTAATTTAATAACTTTGGCAGTCGATACCATATATATATATATATTTACAAGCACGGGCAAGTGTTCTACAAGTGATCCAGATTTCTTGCTTGGAGCCTACATGTCATAAATGACGCCAAATGTGTTCTGCTTATGGCCGTTCTATAAATAAAGCTGTCATCATTCATCACCGGGCCGGGTTTTCACGTTGCTCCCTAGAGTTTGATGAATCACAACTGACAGAACATGCTGGGAGCTGAAGCTCAAGCAGACGTGACAAGACCTGGCGAGGATGTAAGGGGCGGCCATGCTGGCACCCGTGTACATGAGTGAATGGCGATATTCACAGGTTACTGAAATATTAAAGAACTTTCTATAAAGCGTCCTTAGAGAGATTATTAATGATTACTGGTGGTAGTTACTAATTTACAAGCACCTATTTTTACGGATGGGTGTCCGTGCTGAAAAATGTATAGAACCTGTTCTCTTCTTGTTCGTAATTACGGCATGGACTCTCCCATAGAAGGCTATGGGCGCTTCCGTAAACACGGCCGCCTACGGATGTGCATCCGTAAACAGTCCGTATTTACGGAAGTGTTGCTATGCAACATGTTGGTGACATCATTTGCAGCCTCCCTATTTTTTACGGATACCGTTCCGTATACACGGATGAGTTACGGATGACTACGGATCTGTATTTACGGAAAGTATTTATGGATAGATGAAAATATGGTCGTTTGCATGGGTATTTCAGGTGCAACAGCTCAGAGCAACCAATCAGCAATTAGCATTTATTTCCAATCACTGCGATGATAAAGCCATGCAAAGCATTAAGAATAGGAGATGATTGCCTGTCAGGGATTTGGAAAGTGGCACTAGTTACCCCATGACCTTCTGAAATGGAAAAATTCTGATCCTCATAGGAGTCATAGGGGCAGAGAAAAGCTGGCATATGATTGGTCCTGGCACTGCTTAATTACCAAGAACCCTGAAGATGAGAAGGGCCCTCACATATAATTATTGACATATGGGATGCACATTTTTTGGGTCTTTGATCACAGAGGGCTTAGGGGGAAAAATTATCAAGCTAACGGTAAGGACTAATTTGTTTTTTTCTTTTTATCTGATAAGATCCAAATTCAGAATATTTTTTTCAAAAAAACTTTATTGTGGTCAGATTTTTGTTTGTCAGACACAGAGCTCCAAAAGTCCCTGCATAGATATAGAATTAATTTAAAAAAATTCTGTCTGCTTGCAGTCACCACTAGAGGGAGCTCAATAATAAACCAGTATGCAGTAAGCATCTAAGCTCCCCCTAGTGGTGGCTGCTGACAAAATTCTCTCTACTAATAACCTCCTTGTCCTTATTAGAGAATAATGGTGTGGGGTGGGGTGGCATTAGTGAATACTGGCACATTCATTCAATGTGAGTGACAACATGTAAACGTGTAGAGATCATTGGCGTACATATACACGTGCCAAGAGGTGTGCCCAGCTGTGGCAAGTTTATGCTGTATGGGCTATTTTAATAATTTTGGCTCAATTTGTACCCATTCTGCACTGTAAATGGTAATTTCTACAAAGTTATTGATATATATATATATATACACACACCACATAAAGTTATAAACAAGATGATGTCACTGTTCAGTAATAGTGGTGACAGAGGCAGGGCTGTGACAAACTCTCATCCCAATTTTGTGAAACTACAATTCCCAGCATGCCCTGACAACCGTTGGCTGGAATAATAATGCCTTTGGCTGTTAGGGCATGCTAAGGGCACGTTCAGACGTGGTGGAATTTTTCCGCTGCAAATGTTGGTGCAGATTTGGGGCAATTACGCAACGAATCTGCACTAACATTTGCATATTTGACAGGTAATTCAGACGTTGCAGATATCACAGCGGACTTGCCACAGATTTCAGTTTTTGCATTGCAAAGGCTGAAATCCGCAGTGAAATTCCGCTTCTTCTCCGCAACAGACAGTGCATGCTGCGGAGGGAAAATTCTGCACTGCAGCCTATGGTTCGCAGCGGAGTTTTCCGCAATGTCTGAACTAACTTGCCAGAAAATGTGTTGAAACAAATGTAAAAGACGGCCGCTGGAGAATTCCACTGCAATTCCGCCACGTCTGGCCGTGCCCTAAGAGTTGTAGTTTCACAACAGCTGGAGCGGCGAGGATTCCTAATCTTTGGGGTAACACATGATTGCAGGATAAGACTGCACAGTGTTTGTAGTCTGTAGTCTGTAGCCATGAAGACACATAGATCTGCATAGGAGCTGTATACACAGAATTGTAGGAGAATTTTAACAAAGACGATTTGCAAAGTTGCTTTATTATTTAGAGGGGGCGTCTTTTTACGCACCGTATTTTGACAGCGACACGTAAAATTAAGCCTCATGGGAACAGTACACCGTATATCCCATTGCAAGCAATAGGCACTGCGTGTGAACATACCCTAAATGTGTGTTATATAAATCCATGTGCAATGAAGATCTCCAGCAGTTGTGAGGGAGCAATATATCCAGCTGGTTATTATAATCTCTTACATGTTTACTCTGTCACTTAGTTATTATGAAAAATAGTTAATTTTATTAAAGCATTTGTTGTTGACCAATTATCACATTGCTGAGCGGAGATTTCTCAGCCCCTGGAGGAGAACGTAGGACTCCCAGTTGTGTCTGGACCATATAGCCTTACTAATTAGTTTACTACGCAGTCTCCTTGGATTTGTTATAATGTTTTCATTGTGTCACTGCTTATTAAAATTGTAACAAAGTGACACTGAGCTGAAGGAATGTATGAAGAAGAGCAAATCCGGGTATTACTGACTATTGATCTCATTGGGAAAGTAAATGCATTCCTAAGTTAGATGTTAATAATATATTAACTCCTTAATATGGCACATTTTTCTTGTTTGTCTAGTTTAGAAAAAAACTATATATATATTATATAACTTTATATACCCTATTAAAGTATTTTATTCTGGAAGTCTACATTAAAGGGAAAGTCTCATAACAGACATTTATGGCATATCCACAGAAACCACAGCGGTCTCCAAAATAGGGGTCCACAGATCCTGTCTCCACTGGTGAGGCAATAGCTAGCCGCCACATCCAGACAGAGAATAGGTGCAGACCAAGACTCCAGGATTCCAGAAACAGCCAAGTCCATTGACTTCTGTGAGAGTTACGGATGCAGTGTAGTTCAGTGAGCACCATTATTTCTGGATGCCCGTCCTGCTGTGCACTGACTCTCCGCATGGACATGATGGCCAGCGGCCAACTCACCAGAAGACCCCTGTTCAGAAGATATTTGCGGGTCTCCGAGGTGGTACCCGCATCTATCAGACATTTATATACAGGAATATAACTACTATAATACTGCCCCCAATGTACAAGAAAACAACTACTATAATACTGCCCCTATGTACAATAATATAATTACTATAATACTGCCACCTATATACAAGACTATAGCTACAATATTACTGCCCGCTATACACCAGAATATAACTACTATAATACTGCCACCTATATACAAGACTATAGCTACAATATTACTGCCCGCTATACACCAGAATATAACTACTATAATACTGTCCCCTATATAAAAGAATATAACTACTATAATACTGCCCTATATACAAGAATATAACTACTATAATACTGCCCCCTATATACAAGAATATAACTACTATAATACTGCCCCCTATGTACAAGAAAATAACTACTATAATACTGCCCTATATACAAGAATATAACTACTATAATACTGCCCTATATACAAGAATATAACTACTATAATACTGCCCCCTATGTACAAGAAAATAACTACTATAATACTGCTCCTATATACAAGAATATAACTACTATAATACTGCTCCTATATACAAGAATAGAACTACTATAATACTGCTCCTATATACAAGAATAGAACTACTATAATACTGCTCCTATATACAAGAATATAACTACTATAATACTGCCCCTATATACAAGAATATAACTACTATAATACTGCTCCTATATACAAGAATATAACTACTATAATACTGCTCCTATATACAAGAATATAACTACTATAATACTGCTCCTATATACAAGAATATAACTACTATAATACTGCCCCCTATATACAAGAGTATAACTACTATAATACTGCCCCCTATATACAAGAATATAACTACTATAATACTGCCCCTATGTACAAGAATATAACTGCCATTATACTGCTCCTATATACAAGAATATAAGTACTATAATACTGCTCCCTATATACAAGAATATAACTACTATAATACTCCCTCCTATAAACAAGAATATAACTACTATAATACTGCCTCCTATATACAGGAATATAACTACTATAATACTGCCCCTATACACAAGAATATAACTACTATAATACTGCCTCCTATATACAGGAATATAACTACTATAATACTGTCCCCTATATACAAGAATATAACTACTATAATACTGCTCCTATATACAAGAATATAACTACTATAATACTGCCTCCTATATACAAGAATATAACTACTATAATACTGCCCCTATACACAAGAATATAACTACTATAATACAGCCTCCTATATACAGGAATATAACTACTATAATACTGCCCCCTATATACAAGAATATATCTACTATAATACTGCCCCCTATATACAAGAATATAACTACTATAATACTGCCCCCTGTATACAAGAATATAACTACTATAATACTGCTCCTATATACAAGAATATAACTACTATAATACTGCCCCTATATACAAGAATATAACTACTATAATACTGACCCTATATACAAGAATATAACTACTATAATACTGTCCCCTATATACAAGAATATAACTACTATAATACTCCCTCCTATATACAAGAATATAACTACTATAATACTCCCTCCTATATACAAGAATATAACTACTATAATACTGCCTCCTATATACAAGAATATAACTACTATAATACTGCCCCCTATATACAAGAATATAACTACTATAATACTGCTCCTATATACAAGCATATAACAACTATAACACTGCCCCTATATACAAGAATATAACTACTATAATACTGCCCCTATATACAAGAATATAACTACTATAATACTGTCCCCTATACACAAGAATATAACTACTATAATACTGCCTCCTATATACAGGAATATAACTACTATAATACTGCCCCCTATATACAAGAATATAACTACTATAATACTGCTCCTATATACAAGAATATAACTACTATAATACTGCCCCTATATACAAGAATATAACTACTATAATACTCCCTCCTATATACAAGAATATAACTACTATAATACTGCCTCCTATATACAAGAATATAACTACTATAATACTGCCCCCTATATACAAGAATATAACTACTATAATACTGCTCCTATATACAAGAATATAACAACTATAATACTGCCCCTATATACAAGAATATAACTACTATAATACTGCCCCTATGTACAAGAATATAACTACTATTATACTGCCCCCTATATACAAGAATATAACTACTATAATACTGCCCCTATATACAAGAATATAACTACTATAATACAGCCCCCTATATACAAGAATATAACTACTATAATACTGCTTCTATATACAAGAATATAACTACTATAATACTGCCGCCTATATACAAGAATATAACTACTATAATACAGCCCCCTATATACAAGAATATAACTACTATAATACTGCCTCCTATATACAAGAATATAACTACTATAATACTGCCCCTATATACAAGAATATAACTACTATAATACTGCTTCTATATACAATAATATAACTACTATAATACTGCTCCCTATATACAAGAATATAACTACTATAATACTGCTTCTATATACAATAATATAACTACTATAATACTGCTCCCTATATACAAGAATATAACTACCATAATACTGCCCCTATATACAAGAATATATCTACTATAATACTGCCCCCTATGTACATGAATATACTTACAGTACTAACATACCAATGAACCATCAATCTACCATTCATCCCGTTATTACTTCTCTCCAATAGTCATGATCATTTTCACACAATGAACAGGTGGATATATATAGGACTAACCCTTCTTTATCTTCCATGTCTCCTCCGCTATAATCAAAGAATATATTGGAATCTTCTGCCAGAGCTCGCTCAATAACACGGATTGTTCGATCAAAGAAGATCAAAAATTCCTCCGAGTGGACTGCTTGCTGCTTCTCTTCTTCAGTCAGTTCTCTGGGAGGAACTTCAACATTCACATAAGAACATAATATCATTGTAGGACGAATAATTCCAGAGAAATTAGATTATATGCACAATGAAGAGCATGGAGGGTATGGAGAGTATGGAGGGTATGGAGAGTATGGAGAGTACTACCCCATGCAGAGTGGTCACTGTTGTAGGGATATATAACGCACTAACAGATGGATGGGAATGGCTGGACTACTTCACCCCAGGGTATTAGAGTATGACACAAACAATATCATAGCCTACAAAGTTTTAGTCATGTTCTCGATCAAGACCACAATATTTCCTAGTATAGGGATGAAGACACTTTGGGTTCCACAAAATGGTTGACCAGAACAGATACAGTGAAATTTTTTTTAGACGACCACTCAAAATTGTCTTCTAGAGAGGTGGTCCTTTCAAAGAAGAGGACCACTATACAAAAGATAGTCTGGTTTGTGTGGACCAGAGATGGTCTTCTCAAAGGGGTGGTCTTGTGGAGGTTTTAATGTACGTCTTTTATATCCTCCTAGAATCATTAGTTAGGGGTAGGTCAGAGTGCCAGTCTAGAAATGGCAATGTGGATAACGGGTTAGGGTATGTGCACACGTAGTGACCAAAAACGTCTGAAAATTCAGTGCTGTTTTCAAGGGAAAACAGCCCCTGATTTTCAGACGTTTTTTGAGCAACTCACGTTTTTCGCGGCGTTTTTCGCGGCGTTTTCGCAGCGTTTTTTCCATACGTTTTTGGAGCTGTTTTCATTGGAGTCTATGAGAAAACGGCTCCAAAAACGTCCAGAGAAGTGTCCTGCATATAATGTATATAAGTGTCCTGCACTTCTTTTGACGAGGCTGTAATTTTACGCGTCGTCGTTTGACAGCTGTCAAACGACGACGCGTAAATGACAGGTCGTCTGCACAGTACGTCGGCAAACACATTCAAATGAATAGGCAGATGTTTGCCGACGTATTGTAGCCCTATTTTCAGACGTAAAACGAGGCATAATACGCCTCGTTTACGTCTGAAAATAGGTCGTGTGAACCCAGCCTTAGTGGAGTCAGTGGCAAAAACGGGCATCATTAATTTTCACAGATATCCTTCTGAGCGTGTGAATGGGGCATTAATACCCTATTCACATGCATTGCCAGTTCAATGTGAGCGGATTCTGTCGGAATTTGGGCATGGAATCCATGCCTTAATCCTGACAGAATCCTGAATGTGTGAACATGGCCTTAATATAAGCTGCCGTATGCCGAGCTCAGGATTTCCTGGATTGCAAACAGGACGTCAGTGCAATTTTCCACAAAATTGTAAAACATGGCATGGAACACCTTAGTCTGTCGGGCAGTATTGTGGTGTCAGCCACATCATAGTCCACCATTGGACAGCCAATTAAACAAGTTGATATGCACTGTATTCAACAGGAAATATGGAAATTTGGAATCAGGTGTAAATTTTGGGTACTGCAGGTTTTGTGTGCGGGTTGTAGGATGTGAGGCAGGGAGTGTGGCCAACTGCAACCAAACACATTATATCAAGGGACATGCTCACTGGCCAGTTATAGGTATTCCGTTCATGTTGTTGCTGGGGATTGCTTTCTGCTTATCCTTGAACTGACCTGATGTGACCCGGCTTCCCTGACTACTTTCTGGCTTTTCCACAGTACAGAATAATTGGTTCTGTCTGACCTCCGTTACCGGACCTCTGCCTTGTTGGACTATGCTCCTGCCTACTTCATGGTACCCTATAACCGTTTTTTCCTGACCTCTGGTACCTGACCTTTGCCTTGTTGGACAATGCTTCTGTCTGTTTTATGGTACCACATTCCCGGTTTTACATGACCTCCCTTACCGGACCTCTGCCTTGTTGGACTATGCTCCTGCCTGCTTCATGGTACCCCATACCCGGTTTTTAATGTCCTTCGGTACCTGACCTCTAGATTGTTGGACTATGCTCCAGTCTGCTCTATGGTGCCTCATACCCGGTTTTGCCTGACCTCCGTTAGCTGACCTCTGCCTTGTTTGCCTATGCTCATATATCCCCAGCTCATTGTACTATCCTCACTTCTTACGGTACCTCCAACCTATACCCATGTATTCTGGTTCCATCTCTGCAAGATGTTATCTAGGGAATCAAACACTGGACTAGCCTTGAGCAAAAAAGTCTTGACTATCTCGACCCAAACTACAGTTTTGGGAAAGGAGGGTCCTACAGGTGAGTTGTGCCGTCTAGTTAGTTCTTTCCCTGGGTATTGCAGGAACCAGACTTTTGCACCGGTCCTAAAGGGGCTGTCAGGATTAGAAAAATAAACAACCTAGAAACGAACCATAAAGGGACATAGCCCTTAGAAAAATAAGGGCTTCGCCAGGTCACAGGTGCCAAACGCGCGTCGAGGCGTTCACTCAGCCATCCATCTTCCTTGATCTTCTGCGCTCTGCATCATGTCCCAGGGTATGTGCTAGCTGTTTAGTTTTTACATGATTGTCTTATCGTGTCCAGTTTTTGTAGTCTATTTTCTGGCTATTTGAAACTATCTGAGTTTTCTGGACGCTTTCAACTTTATTCTTTTCATGTATCACTATATACTCTGCAGGCTATAGTGGGCATGGGTGGTATCCATTGCCTACTTCTGTACATTGCTATTATTAGCTGGTAGCACTATACCATGTGTGGGCCTTATTACCTATATTTATAGGTGTATAATTCTGTTATATGTACTATTGGAGCGTGGTTTGGTCAATTTTTTGGATGGTTGACTCTGTTGTCATGGTTCATTCCATCTGACCCTGTTGTATGTATTTCTGTGTATGACGTATCCCATTCTCTTTTCATCATATTCAATAAAGATTTTTTGCATTTTTGTATATTATTTAAGTATACTATTTTTCTAAGGGCTATGTCCCTTTATGGTTTTTTTCTAGGTTGTCTTGTAGGATTAGAAAAATAAGACTGCTTTCTTCCAGAAACAGTGCAACTCGTGTCTATGGGCTGTGTCTGGTATTGCAGCTTGGATCCATTGAAGTGAATAAGGCTAAGCTGCAATACCACACACAAACTGTGGAAAGATGTGGCGCTATTTGTGGAAGAAAGCGGAAAAGTTTTTTCTAATCCTAAACAATCCTTTTAAGTTATAGGTAGGGGTTGGGTTCTTGACTGTCAGAGTTAAGAAACCATTGGAAATGAGGTATCAGTAATGAATGTTATTAGTGAAGGGGAATGATGAGGCCTTATTAGTGCACTGATTATCTGGGACCGAAATTCTCCATAGTGTCACTCATGTCATCTCTTATAGTACAACACGCATTCGGCTTTCCTCCTGTCCTCGTATCTAAGACTTAATGGGTGATTTAATTATTGCGGGATCCGTCTGATGTTTCTAATTAGCTATTAAAGCTGAAATGGAAGCAATCACGGTAACTCTGTTTACCTTCTTTTGAGTCTTGCTTCTCCTCTTGATTTTCAAATTCGGAATTATGATCTGTTTTATGTTCCACCATTTCCTCATCCTCTTCCTCTTCTGTGTAACAAAAACAAAGAGTTAAACAAAAAAAAATAAAAAAAAAGTCACCAAAGATATAAAAATGAGTATAAAAAAACATAATAATACAAAACAAGGTAACGAGTGGCAAAACAACGCTCATTCACTACGCCGAGGAAATAGGTCTTGTTCTGTTTGCTGGCAATGATTAAAGTATTTATATAAATCCAATCTTCCGAGTCAACGCCATGAATGAAGCCCAACGGAAGCATTTCTTAAGAGTAAACAGAAATACGTTGTAGCGTGTCACGGGGATTATTGACGATTCCGCAGTTTAATTATTTTCCCCGGTTGCTTTTCATTCGATCAATACTGTAAATATAAATAAATCTCCTACAATTACTTGGTGATTCTGTGCATTTATACCTGGAACAATGAGTATTTCATGTCCAAAAAAAGTCCAATACAAAAATTCTTTTAAAAAAACCGAACAAAAGACGAAGTAGAAATATGGAGAAGATGATGGTCTATTATTAAGAGACAACTAAACCTACAAAATATCAAACGTACAAACCGAAAATTTAGGTATTGGAGATCAAGAGTTCAGTCTTAACCTAAAGGTACACATTAGGCAAAATGTGTCCAAACGCAACAATTTCGTCTGGATCGGTCGACAACCTAATGTGGATGGGGGCCACCCAACACTCCCCCAAAGGCAGTATTCGTGTACATAGGGGGCAGTATTATAGTAGTTATATACTTGTATATAGGTAGCAGTATTATAGTAGTTATATTTTTGTATATAGGGGGCAGTATTATAGTAGTTATATTCTTGTACATAGGGGGCAGTATTATAGTAGTTATATTCTTGTACATATGGGCAGTATTATAGTAGTTATATTCTTGTACATAGGGGGCAGTATTATAGTAGTTATATTCTTGTACATAGGGGCAGTATTATAGTAGTTATATTCTTGTATATAGGAGCAGTATTATAGTAGTTATATTCTTGTATATAGTAGCAGTATTATAGTAGTTATATTCTTGTATATATGAGCAGTATTATAGAAGTTATATTCTTGTATATATGAGCAGTATTATAGTAGTTATATTCTTGTATATAGGAGCAGTATTATAGTAGTTATATTCTTGTATATAGGAGCAGTATTATAGTAGTTATATTCTTGTATATAGGGGGCAGTATTATAGTAGTTATATTCTTGTACATAGGGCAGTATTATAGTAGTTATATTCTTGTACATAGGAAGCAGTATTATAGCAGTTATATTCTTGTATATAAGAGCAGTATTATAGTAGTTATATTCTTGTATATAGTAGCAGTATTATAGTAGTTATATTCTTGTATATATAAGCAGTATTATAGTAGTTATATTCTTGTATATAGGAGCAGTATTATAGTAGTTATATTCTTGTATATAGGGGCAGTATTATAGTAGTTATATTCTTGTACAAAGGGCAGTATTATAGTAGTTATATTCTTGTACATAGGGGGCAGTATTATAGTAGTTATATTCTTGTATATAGGAGCAGTATTATAGTAGTTATATTCTTGTATATAGGAGCAGTATTATAGTAGTCATATTCTTGTATATAGGAGCAGTATTATAGTAGTTATATTCTTGTATATAGGAGCAGTATTATAGTAGTTATATTCTTGTATATAGGGGCAGTATTAGGGCAAAGCCCCACGTGGCGGAATTGCTCTGGAATTCCGCTGCGGACACTCCGCAGCATTAATCCGCAGCTGACCCGTTTCTCCATTGCCGTCCACTGCTTTTTAGTAGGGTTCGTTTAGACGATGCAGAAAATTCCGCTGCGGAGCATAGGCTGCGGTGCGGAATTTGGTGTCCGCAGCATACAATGGATGTTGCGGACGTGTGGCGGACTGGTTGCGGACTCATTGCGGAAGTTCTCCATTGACTTGAATGGAGATTCTAAATTCCGCAATGAAGTCCGCAGATGTCATGTACATGTTATGTGTGCTGCGGAGCGTATTTGTTTTACTAACATGACATTTCTTCATTCTCCCTGGACCTATGTATTTCTAGGTCTACAGCCAGACTGAGGAAGTCAATCGGGCTCCCGTAATTACGGGTGACTACGTGTGTGCACCCATAATTACGGGTGACTACGTGTGTGCACCCGTAATTATGGGAGCGTTGCTAGGCGACGTCAGTAAATAGTCACTGTCCAGGGTTCTGAAACAGTTAAGCAATCGGCAGTAACTGTTTCAGCACCCTGGACAGTGACTACCGATCCCAATATACATCAACCTGTAAAAAAAATAGAAGTTCATACTTACCGAGAACTCACTGCTTCTTTCTCCAGTCCGGCTTCCCAGGATGACGTTTCAGTCTAAGTGACGGCTGCAGCCAATCACAGGCCAATCACAGGCCAATCACAGGCTGCAGCCAATCACAGGCCAATCACAGGCTGCAGCGGTCACATGGACTGCCGCGTCATCCAGGGAGGTCGGGCTGGATGCCGAAAGAGGGACGCGTCACCAAGACAACGGTCGGTAAGTATGAAATTCTTTTACTTTCACTAGGGAAAGGGCTGTCCCTTCTCTCTATCCTGCACTGATAGAGAGAAGGGAAGTACTTTCACCTCAATACGCAACGGCCAGTCCGCATCAATTTACTGCACATTTTGGGCAGATCCGCAACAGAATCTGCAACGCAGATTCTGTGCGCCATTGATGCAGACAGTTGCGGAAGAAATACGCCACGTGGGGCCATGCCCTTATAGTAGTTATATTCTTGTATATAGGGGAAGTATTATAGTAGTTATATTCTTGTATATAGTAGCAGTATTATAGTAGTTATATTCTTGTATATAGGAGCAGTATTATAGTAGTTATATTCTTGTATATAGGGAGCAGTATTATAGTAGTTATAGACTTGTATATAGGGGCAGTATTATAGTAGTTATATTCTTGTATATAGGGGCAGTATTATTGTAGTTATATTCTTGTATATAGGGGCAGTATTATAGTAGTTATATTCTTGTATATAGGAGCAGTATTATAGTAGTTATATTCTTGTATATAGGGGCAGTATTATAGTAGTTATATTCTTGTATATAGGGGGCAGTATTATAGTAGTTATATTCTTGTATATAGGGGGTAGTATTATAGGGGTTATATTCTTGTATATAGGGGCAGTATTATAGTAGGTATATTCTTGTTTATAGGGGGCAGTATTATAGTAGATATATTCTTGTATATAGGAGCAGTATTATAGTAGTTATGTTCTTGTATATAGGAGCAGTATTATAGTAGTTATATTCTTGTATATAGGGGCAGTATTATAGTAGTTATATTCTTGTAT